>NW_026527030.1:0-25814 GCF_024362965.1 Panthera pardus
GTGTAATATTGGTAGCACGAAGATTTTTGGATTCTTAGGATTAGGTTCGATTCCTATAATTCTAGAAATAAACCTCTAAGTTTTACTCTATCAAAGTAACTCTTTTGTCAGACATATTTCTTATGTTTGAGGTGGAATGCTTGCTGTACTGATGGGTAGGGAGACGTGTCATATACATAGGGCTAGGGTAAGGGGTAGAAAGCTATTTCATAAGAGGTGTATTAATTGGTCATATCGGAATCGTGGGTAAGATGCTCGGATTCATAGGAAGGTGGTTGAATGATTGAATGATTAGGAAATTTAAAGTCCCTGTTGTGTTTTGGATGTATAGTAGTGCGACTAGGAGGGGTAGCGAGCCTACCAAGGTGTAGAATAGAAAGTATAGGCCAGCGTTTAGTCGCTCCGTTTGATTACCCCATCGAGTGATAATAATGAGGGTGGGGATTAATGTGGCTTCAAATAGAATGTAGAATATAATTAGTTCTGTGGCGGTGAATGTTATAATTAAGAGAAGTTGTAAGATAATAAGTATTGTGATGTATAGTTTTTTTCGGGCTAAGGTCTCTTTTGACAGGTGTGATTGACTAGCCATGAGCATCAGTGGTAGGAGTCATGTTGTTAATACTAGTAGAGGTGCAGAGAGTGAGTCTGAGAAAAATAGTAATGAGAGATTTAGGCTGTTGTCGCCTAGTTGATTTAAATAGGAGAGGCTAATAAGGCTGATCAGAAGGCTATAGGTAGTTGAGTTAATTCAGATTATGTTGGGTTTTGATAGTCATGTTATCGGTATGAGTATGGCAGTAGGGACAATAATTTTTAGCATTGTAGGAGGCTTAAGTTTTGTACATAGTCGGTGCCATATGTGTTTGATACCGTTACTAGTAGGGATAAGCCCAGTGCCGCCTCGCAGGCTGCAAATACGAGCAGGATGATAGGAGTCATGCTAGCTAGTGTGAAGTGATTATTTAGAATTGCCACGGTTATCATGATAAATAGGGATAGTATTATGCCTTCTAGACATAGGAGGGAAGATATTAGGTGGGATCGGTACATCAGTAGTCCTATAAGTGACATGAGGAAAGCCAGGAAGATATTAATATAGACTATGGACATCTGATAATTATAGGGCAAGCTACAATCTAATGAGTCGAAATCATTTGTTTTAGTTTAAACTAATTATCATATTCAGTTCACTCTAGTCCTTTTTGGGTTCATTCGTAGGCTAGGCTTGCGGCTAATAGAGAGATTAGTAGAAGAGCTATGGTAAGTATGGTTGATAATTTGTTTGTTTGTGAGGCCCAAGGAAGAGGGAGTAGTAGTGCAATTTCTAGGTCAAATAGCAAGAATGTAATCGCTACTAAGAAAAATTTTATAGAGAAAGGCAGGCGGGCGGATCCTATGGGGTCAAATCCACATTCATAAGGACTTGCTTTTTCTGCATAGATATTTAGTTGGGGTAGTCAGAATGCGATGAGTGCAAGTAGTGTGGGTAGAAGTGTATTGGTGAGCAGGGCGAGTATTACGTTTATTATTCCCTTTCGGATTATACCGAAACTGGTTGATTGGAAGTCAACTGTACTTGTTAATACTAAAGGAATAGGATCCTCATCAATAAATAGAAACGTATAGGAATAGTCAAACCACGTCTACGAAATGTCAATCTCAAGCAGCGGCTTCAAATCCAAAGTGGTGGCTCGATGTGAAGTGATCTTTTAGTTGGCGCAAGAAGCATACAATTAGGAAGGTAGAGCCGATAATTACGTGTAGTCCGTGGAATCCTGTAGCCATGAAGAAGGTGGATCCGTAGACTCCGTCTGAGATTGTGAATGATGTTTCATAGTATTCGGAGGCTTGGAGGAGGGTGAAGTAGACTCCTAGGGAGATTGTAATAAATAGTGCTTGGAGTATGTGTTTTCGATTCCCTTCTATTAAACTGTGGTGAGCTCAGGTGACTGACACTCCGGAAGCTAGAAGTACGGAGGTATTGAGTAGTGGGACTTCTAGGGGGTTTAGGGGAATAATACCTGTTGGTGGTCAGCATCCTCCCAATTCAGGAGTTGGGGCTAGACTTGAGTGGTAGAAGGCCCAGACAAAGCCTGCGAAGAAGAATACTTCTGAGGTGATAAAGAGAATTATTCCATAACGGAGACCTTTTTGAACGATGGGTGTGTGGTGACCTTGGAATGTGCTTTCCCGAATAATGTCTCGTCACCATTGATATATAGTCAGTAGGTTAGTGGTTATACCTAGGGTCAATAATAGTATTGAGTTGTAGTGAAATCATATGGCCAGACCTGAAGTTATCAGTAGGGCTGAAAGGGCTCCCGTAAGTGGCCATGGACTGGGGTTAACCATATGGTATGCGTGGGTTTGATGGGTCATTAAGTATTGTCATGTAGATACAGGCTTACAAGTAGGGTAAAGACGTAGGCTTGGATTAGAGCCACAGCAAATTCAAGGATTGTCAGTAGGATGAGGATAATAAAGGTAATTAAAGCAACAGAGGTACTAATGTTTGTTAGGGCCAGAGCAGCTCCTCCAATTAAGTGTATGAATAGGTGGCCTGCAGTAATGTTAGCTGTAAGTCGTACGGCCAGAGCCACGGGCTGGATAAAAAGGCTAATGGTTTCAATAATTACAAGCATAGGGATCAGGGGGATTGGTGTTCCTTGTGGTAGAAAAGTGGGCCAGGGACGCTTTAGTTTTGTGGCGAAACCCGGTGATTACGGTACCGGCTCATAGGGGAATAGCTATTCCTAAGTTTATTGATAATTGGGTAGTTGGAGTAAATGAGTGCGGCAGTAGACCTAACAGGTTTGTTGATCCAATAAATAAAATGAGAGCTATGAGTATTAGGGCCCAAGTTTGTCCTTTGTGATTGTGAATGCCTAGTATTTGTTTTGAAGTTAGTTGTACTAATCACTGTTGAAGTGAGACTAAACGGTTATTAATTAGTCGGTTAGGTGAGGGGAATAGAATGCTGGGGAACATCATAATTAATACGACAACAGGCAATCCTATTATTGTTGGGGTAGTGAAAGAGGTGAATAGATTTTCGTTCATTTTTTTTTTTTCTCAAGGGTTAGGCTGTTTTAGTGCAGCTGTAGATTTGGGTTCCGGGCTTGAAGGATACAGGTGTTTTGAGATTTTTAGTTGAAATATAATAAATAGTGTTATAATTCTTGAAAGAATAGTGATGAATCAGGTTGATGTATCTAACTGTGGCATGTCATTAAGGGGAGGTTTAAACTCCCAGTTTTTAACTTAAAAGGTTAACGCTAGTTTAGCTTCTTAATGAATTTACAGTATAGACGCAGATCATTTTTCAAAATATGCTAATGGGACTAGTTCAAGAACAATGGGCATAAAACTGTGGTTTGAGCCGCAGATCTCTGAGCACTGACCATAATAGAGTCCAGGTCGTGTACCCATTAGGGTTGTTTGGTTTAGTCGGCCTGGAATAGCATCAGTTTTTAGGCCCAGGGATGGGACGGCTCATGAGTGTAGTACGTCTTCTGATGAGATTAACACGCGAATGGTCACTTCTATTGGTAGTGCTACTCGGTTATCAACTTCTAATAGTCGGAGTTCTCCGGGCTTTGGCTCTTGAGTGGGAATTATACAGGAGTCAAAGCTTAGGTCTTCAGAGTCAGTGTATTCATAGCTTCAATACCATTGATGTCCCATGGTCTTTACAGTAAGAGAGGGGCTATTAATCTCGTCTATTATATAGAGAATTCGTAAGGAGGGTAGGGCAATGAGAATTAAGATGATAGCTGGTAAAATGGTTCAGATGGTTTCTACTTCTTGGGCATCCATTGTGCTTGTGTGCGTGAGTTTGGTTGTTAGTATTAGTGAGATGATATAAAGGACTAGGGAGCTAATTAGGAATACAGTTATTAGTGTGTGATCATGGAAGTGTAGGAGCTCTTCTATGACGGGGGGATGTAGCATCTTGAAAACCTAGTTGGAAGGGGTATGCCATGGAAGTACATAGGGCTTAAACCTATAATTTAACCTTGACAGAGTTATGTAATTGTTTTACTAATACTTCTTGATTGAGAAAGACATAATGGTTATGGTATTGGCTTGAAACCAGTCTAAGGAGGTTCGATTCCTTCCTTTCTTATTTTAACAGCACACAGGTTGGCTCTTCAAATGTGTGATATGGAGGGGGACATCCATGCAGCCATTCAAGATTAGTTGTGGTTAGTTCCACTATGGCCACTTCTCGCTTTGATGCAAAAGCTTCTCACACTATACAAACTATTAATATTACTGCTGTTAGTGAAATAAAAGAGCCTATTGAGGAGATTGTGTTTCAAGTTGTATATGCGTCTGGGTAGTCAGAATAACGTCGAGGCATTCCGGACAGGCCTAGAAAATGCTGAGGGAAAAACGTTATATTGACACCTACGAACATAATCGTAAAATGAATTTTTGCCCAAGTATTATCGAGAGTATACCCTGAGAATAGGGGGAATCAATGGACGAAGCCTCCTATGAGAGCAAATACTGCTCCTATTGACAAGACATAGTGGAAGTGGGCTACTACGTAGTATGTGTCGTGAAGAACAATATCTAATGAGGAATTTGCTAGTACAATTCCTGTTAAGCCTCCTACGGTGAATAGGAAAACGAATCCCAGAGCTCATAGCATAGCAGGGGACCATTTGATACTACCTCCATGAAGAGTGGCCAGTCAGCTAAATACTTTTACCCCAGTGGGAATAGCAATAATTATAGTAGCTGATGTAAAGTATGCTCGTGTGTCCACATCTATCCCCACAGTAAACATGGGATGGGCTCATACGATAAAGCCCAGAAAGCCAATTGATGTTATAGCTCAGACTATTCCCATGTAGCCAAAAGGTTCTTTTTTACCTGAGTAGTAGGTAACAATATGTGAAATTATTCCAAACCCGGGTAAAATTAAAATGTAGACTTCTGGGTGACCGAAAAATCAGAATAGGTGTTGATATAAGATAGGATCCCCTCCTCCGGCGGGGTCAAAAAATGTGGTGTTCAGATTTCGATCTGTCAGTAGTATAGTGATGCCTGCTGCTAAAACTGGTAGTGATAGAAGTAGCAATACAGCAGTGATTAAGACCGATCAGACAAATAGGGGTGTTTGATATTGGGATAGAGCAGGGGGTTTTATATTAATAATAGTAGTAATAAAATTAATAGCACCTAAGATTGAGGGGACACCTGCTAGGTGTAGTGAAAAAATAGTTAGATCTACGGATGCTCCTGCATGAGCTAGGTTGCCGGCTAGAGGTGGGTGTACTGTCCATCCAGTCCCTGCTCCAGCCTCTACGCTCGATGATGCGAGCAAAAGTAGGAAAGACGGGGGAAGGAGTCAGAAGCTCATATTATTCATTCGAGGGAATGCTATATCGGGGGCTCCAATTATTAGTGGAACCAATCAGTTTCCGAATCCTCCAATCATAATAGGCATTACTATAAAGAAGATTATTACAAAGGCATGGGCGGTGACGACTACATTATAAATTTGGTCGTCCCCTAGTAGCGTGCCAGGTTGACCCAGTTCGGCTCGGATGAAGAGACTGAGAGCGGTCCCTACCATACCGGCCCAGGCGCCAAATAGAAGGTAAAGAGTTCCAATATCTTTGTGATTGGTTGAAAATAGTCAGCGGTTTATGAACATAGGTAAAATGGCTGAGTAAGCATTAGACTGTAAATCTAAAGACAGAGGTTCAGTCCTCTTTTTACCAAGTCCTGCAGTGAATGTCATATTGAACTGCAAATTCAAAGAAGCAGCTTGACGCTGCCGGGGCTTCTCCCGCCTTTTTTTTCTAGACGGCGGGAGAAGTAGATTGAAGCCAGTGGACTAGGGTATTTAGCTGTTAACTAAAATTTCGTGGGGTTGGGGCCCACCAATCTAGTAAGGGCTTAGCTTAATTAAAGTGTTTGATTTGCAATCAATTGATGTAAGATAGATTCTTGCAGTCCTTAGGATTAATTGGTATGCAGAAGTTAAGTCTGTTAGGGCTTACTTAGAGCTTTGAAGGCTCTTGGTCTAATTTAACCTAAACTTCTAATCTAGGATGGATAGTATTGGTGCGAGTGGTAAGTAGCATGGTGGATATTACAATTAAGGGAGGGGGGGGGGTAAAAGGATTGTTTTTTCTGTGCACTCGAATCGTCATTTTATTTTTATACAGTTGTTTGAGGGGAATACAGTCAGTGCAGTGGTATACGTTAGTCGTATGTAGAAGTACAGGTTAAGTAGTGCTGTTATAGCTAGTAGTGTGGGTATTATAATTATTTCGTTTTTAGTTAGTCCCTGAATGATTATTCATTTTGGGATGAAGCCGGAGAGTGGAGGAAGGCCGCCTAGAGACATTATTAGTACTAGGATAAATGAGGTGATTAGGGGTGTTTTGTTTCATGTTTGTGATAGGGATGATGTTGTGGTGGTGGAGTTGTGTATGAATAATATGAAGGTGGTTAGTGTTATGATGATGTAGATGGTCAGGTTTAAAATTATTATTGTGGGGCTATATATTATGATGGCTGCTATTCAGCCTATGTGGGCAATTGAGGAATATGCTATAATTTTTCGTAGTTGGGTTTGGTTAAGTCCTCCTCAGCCTCCGACTATAACTGATATGATGGCTATTGTTAGGAGTAGGTTGGGATTGATGGTGGGTGAGATTTGGTATAGGATTGATAGTGGAGCAATTTTTTGTCATGTGAGTAGGATTAGGCCTGAGGATATGGAGATTCCTTGTGTAACTTCGGGCACTCAGAAGTGGAATGGGGCTAGTCCTAGTGTTATTGCTAAGGCGGTTGTTATTATGATAGATGCTATGGGGTTGAGATCTTTTGATACAGTTCATTGTCCTGAATGCAGTAGGTTGATGATGATTCCTATTATTAGGAGTACTGAAGCAGTTGCTTGTGTCAGGAAATATTTTGTGGCTGCTTCTATGGCTCGTGGATTATATTTTTTTATGAGGATGGGAATAATGGCTAATAGGTTTATTTCGAGGCCGATTCAGACTATAAGTCAATGGGAGGCTGTTATTACGATTATAGTTCCTGAAATAACGGTTGATATAATGATAATAAAAATAGGGGGTTTGATTAGTATGGGAAGGGTATAAACCAACATTTTCGGGGTATGGGCCCGATAGCTTATTTAGCTGACCTTACTTTAGAATGTGGTGTAATATTGGTAGCACGAAGATTTTTGGATTCTTAGGATTAGGTTCGATTCCTATAATTCTAGAAATAAACCTCTAAGTTTTACTCTATCAAAGTAACTCTTTTGTCAGACATATTTCTTATGTTTGAGGTGGAATGCTTGCTGTACTGATGGGTAGGGAGACGTGTCATATACATAGGGCTAGGGTAAGGGGTAGAAAGCTATTTCATAAGAGGTGTATTAATTGGTCATATCGGAATCGTGGGTAAGATGCTCGGATTCATAGGAAGGTGGTTGAATGATTGAATGATTAGGAAATTTAAAGTCCCTGTTGTGTTTTGGATGTATAGTAGTGCGACTAGGAGGGGTAGCGAGCCTACCAAGGTGTAGAATAGAAAGTATAGGCCAGCGTTTAGTCGCTCCGTTTGATTACCCCATCGAGTGATAATAATGAGGGTGGGGATTAATGTGGCTTCAAATAGAATGTAGAATATAATTAGTTCTGTGGCGGTGAATGTTATAATTAAGAGAAGTTGTAAGATAATAAGTATTGTGATGTATAGTTTTTTTCGGGCTAAGGTCTCTTTTGACAGGTGTGATTGACTAGCCATGAGCATCAGTGGTAGGAGTCATGTTGTTAATACTAGTAGAGGTGCAGAGAGTGAGTCTGAGAAAAATAGTAATGAGAGATTTAGGCTGTTGTCGCCTAGTTGATTTAAATAGGAGAGGCTAATAAGGCTGATCAGAAGGCTATAGGTAGTTGAGTTAATTCAGATTATGTTGGGTTTTGATAGTCATGTTATCGGTATGAGTATGGCAGTAGGGACAATAATTTTTAGCATTGTAGGAGGCTTAAGTTTTGTACATAGTCGGTGCCATATGTGTTTGATACCGTTACTAGTAGGGATAAGCCCAGTGCCGCCTCGCAGGCTGCAAATACGAGCAGGATGATAGGAGTCATGCTAGCTAGTGTGAAGTGATTATTTAGAATTGCCACGGTTATCATGATAAATAGGGATAGTATTATGCCTTCTAGACATAGGAGGGAAGATATTAGGTGGGATCGGTACATCAGTAGTCCTATAAGTGACATGAGGAAAGCCAGGAAGATATTAATATAGACTATGGACATCTGATAATTATAGGGCAAGCTACAATCTAATGAGTCGAAATCATTTGTTTTAGTTTAAACTAATTATCATATTCAGTTCACTCTAGTCCTTTTTGGGTTCATTCGTAGGCTAGGCTTGCGGCTAATAGAGAGATTAGTAGAAGAGCTATGGTAAGTATGGTTGATAATTTGTTTGTTTGTGAGGCCCAAGGAAGAGGGAGTAGTAGTGCAATTTCTAGGTCAAATAGCAAGAATGTAATCGCTACTAAGAAAAATTTTATAGAGAAAGGCAGGCGGGCGGATCCTATGGGGTCAAATCCACATTCATAAGGACTTGCTTTTTCTGCATAGATATTTAGTTGGGGTAGTCAGAATGCGATGAGTGCAAGTAGTGTGGGTAGAAGTGTATTGGTGAGCAGGGCGAGTATTACGTTTATTATTCCCTTTCGGATTATACCGAAACTGGTTGATTGGAAGTCAACTGTACTTGTTAATACTAAAGGAATAGGATCCTCATCAATAAATAGAAACGTATAGGAATAGTCAAACCACGTCTACGAAATGTCAATCTCAAGCAGCGGCTTCAAATCCAAAGTGGTGGCTCGATGTGAAGTGATCTTTTAGTTGGCGCAAGAAGCATACAATTAGGAAGGTAGAGCCGATAATTACGTGTAGTCCGTGGAATCCTGTAGCCATGAAGAAGGTGGATCCGTAGACTCCGTCTGAGATTGTGAATGATGTTTCATAGTATTCGGAGGCTTGGAGGAGGGTGAAGTAGACTCCTAGGGAGATTGTAATAAATAGTGCTTGGAGTATGTGTTTTCGATTCCCTTCTATTAAACTGTGGTGAGCTCAGGTGACTGACACTCCGGAAGCTAGAAGTACGGAGGTATTGAGTAGTGGGACTTCTAGGGGGTTTAGGGGAATAATACCTGTTGGTGGTCAGCATCCTCCCAATTCAGGAGTTGGGGCTAGACTTGAGTGGTAGAAGGCCCAGACAAAGCCTGCGAAGAAGAATACTTCTGAGGTGATAAAGAGAATTATTCCATAACGGAGACCTTTTTGAACGATGGGTGTGTGGTGACCTTGGAATGTGCTTTCCCGAATAATGTCTCGTCACCATTGATATATAGTCAGTAGGTTAGTGGTTATACCTAGGGTCAATAATAGTATTGAGTTGTAGTGAAATCATATGGCCAGACCTGAAGTTATCAGTAGGGCTGAAAGGGCTCCCGTAAGTGGCCATGGACTGGGGTTAACCATATGGTATGCGTGGGTTTGATGGGTCATTAAGTATTGTCATGTAGATACAGGCTTACAAGTAGGGTAAAGACGTAGGCTTGGATTAGAGCCACAGCAAATTCAAGGATTGTCAGTAGGATGAGGATAATAAAGGTAATTAAAGCAACAGAGGTACTAATGTTTGTTAGGGCCAGAGCAGCTCCTCCAATTAAGTGTATGAATAGGTGGCCTGCAGTAATGTTAGCTGTAAGTCGTACGGCCAGAGCCACGGGCTGGATAAAAAGGCTAATGGTTTCAATAATTACAAGCATAGGGATCAGGGGGATTGGTGTTCCTTGTGGTAGAAAAGTGGGCCAGGGACGCTTTAGTTTTGTGGCGAAACCCGGTGATTACGGTACCGGCTCATAGGGGAATAGCTATTCCTAAGTTTATTGATAATTGGGTAGTTGGAGTAAATGAGTGCGGCAGTAGACCTAACAGGTTTGTTGATCCAATAAATAAAATGAGAGCTATGAGTATTAGGGCCCAAGTTTGTCCTTTGTGATTGTGAATGCCTAGTATTTGTTTTGAAGTTAGTTGTACTAATCACTGTTGAAGTGAGACTAAACGGTTATTAATTAGTCGGTTAGGTGAGGGGAATAGAATGCTGGGGAACATCATAATTAATACGACAACAGGCAATCCTATTATTGTTGGGGTAGTGAAAGAGGTGAATAGATTTTCGTTCATTTTTTTTTTTTCTCAAGGGTTAGGCTGTTTTAGTGCAGCTGTAGATTTGGGTTCCGGGCTTGAAGGATACAGGTGTTTTGAGATTTTTAGTTGAAATATAATAAATAGTGTTATAATTCTTGAAAGAATAGTGATGAATCAGGTTGATGTATCTAACTGTGGCATGTCATTAAGGGGAGGTTTAAACTCCCAGTTTTTAACTTAAAAGGTTAACGCTAGTTTAGCTTCTTAATGAATTTACAGTATAGACGCAGATCATTTTTCAAAATATGCTAATGGGACTAGTTCAAGAACAATGGGCATAAAACTGTGGTTTGAGCCGCAGATCTCTGAGCACTGACCATAATAGAGTCCAGGTCGTGTACCCATTAGGGTTGTTTGGTTTAGTCGGCCTGGAATAGCATCAGTTTTTAGGCCCAGGGATGGGACGGCTCATGAGTGTAGTACGTCTTCTGATGAGATTAACACGCGAATGGTCACTTCTATTGGTAGTGCTACTCGGTTATCAACTTCTAATAGTCGGAGTTCTCCGGGCTTTGGCTCTTGAGTGGGAATTATACAGGAGTCAAAGCTTAGGTCTTCAGAGTCAGTGTATTCATAGCTTCAATACCATTGATGTCCCATGGTCTTTACAGTAAGAGAGGGGCTATTAATCTCGTCTATTATATAGAGAATTCGTAAGGAGGGTAGGGCAATGAGAATTAAGATGATAGCTGGTAAAATGGTTCAGATGGTTTCTACTTCTTGGGCATCCATTGTGCTTGTGTGCGTGAGTTTGGTTGTTAGTATTAGTGAGATGATATAAAGGACTAGGGAGCTAATTAGGAATACAGTTATTAGTGTGTGATCATGGAAGTGTAGGAGCTCTTCTATGACGGGGGGATGTAGCATCTTGAAAACCTAGTTGGAAGGGGTATGCCATGGAAGTACATAGGGCTTAAACCTATAATTTAACCTTGACAGAGTTATGTAATTGTTTTACTAATACTTCTTGATTGAGAAAGACATAATGGTTATGGTATTGGCTTGAAACCAGTCTAAGGAGGTTCGATTCCTTCCTTTCTTATTTTAACAGCACACAGGTTGGCTCTTCAAATGTGTGATATGGAGGGGGACATCCATGCAGCCATTCAAGATTAGTTGTGGTTAGTTCCACTATGGCCACTTCTCGCTTTGATGCAAAAGCTTCTCACACTATACAAACTATTAATATTACTGCTGTTAGTGAAATAAAAGAGCCTATTGAGGAGATTGTGTTTCAAGTTGTATATGCGTCTGGGTAGTCAGAATAACGTCGAGGCATTCCGGACAGGCCTAGAAAATGCTGAGGGAAAAACGTTATATTGACACCTACGAACATAATCGTAAAATGAATTTTTGCCCAAGTATTATCGAGAGTATACCCTGAGAATAGGGGGAATCAATGGACGAAGCCTCCTATGAGAGCAAATACTGCTCCTATTGACAAGACATAGTGGAAGTGGGCTACTACGTAGTATGTGTCGTGAAGAACAATATCTAATGAGGAATTTGCTAGTACAATTCCTGTTAAGCCTCCTACGGTGAATAGGAAAACGAATCCCAGAGCTCATAGCATAGCAGGGGACCATTTGATACTACCTCCATGAAGAGTGGCCAGTCAGCTAAATACTTTTACCCCAGTGGGAATAGCAATAATTATAGTAGCTGATGTAAAGTATGCTCGTGTGTCCACATCTATCCCCACAGTAAACATGGGATGGGCTCATACGATAAAGCCCAGAAAGCCAATTGATGTTATAGCTCAGACTATTCCCATGTAGCCAAAAGGTTCTTTTTTACCTGAGTAGTAGGTAACAATATGTGAAATTATTCCAAACCCGGGTAAAATTAAAATGTAGACTTCTGGGTGACCGAAAAATCAGAATAGGTGTTGATATAAGATAGGATCCCCTCCTCCGGCGGGGTCAAAAAATGTGGTGTTCAGATTTCGATCTGTCAGTAGTATAGTGATGCCTGCTGCTAAAACTGGTAGTGATAGAAGTAGCAATACAGCAGTGATTAAGACCGATCAGACAAATAGGGGTGTTTGATATTGGGATAGAGCAGGGGGTTTTATATTAATAATAGTAGTAATAAAATTAATAGCACCTAAGATTGAGGGGACACCTGCTAGGTGTAGTGAAAAAATAGTTAGATCTACGGATGCTCCTGCATGAGCTAGGTTGCCGGCTAGAGGTGGGTGTACTGTCCATCCAGTCCCTGCTCCAGCCTCTACGCTCGATGATGCGAGCAAAAGTAGGAAAGACGGGGGAAGGAGTCAGAAGCTCATATTATTCATTCGAGGGAATGCTATATCGGGGGCTCCAATTATTAGTGGAACCAATCAGTTTCCGAATCCTCCAATCATAATAGGCATTACTATAAAGAAGATTATTACAAAGGCATGGGCGGTGACGACTACATTATAAATTTGGTCGTCCCCTAGTAGCGTGCCAGGTTGACCCAGTTCGGCTCGGATGAAGAGACTGAGAGCGGTCCCTACCATACCGGCCCAGGCGCCAAATAGAAGGTAAAGAGTTCCAATATCTTTGTGATTGGTTGAAAATAGTCAGCGGTTTATGAACATAGGTAAAATGGCTGAGTAAGCATTAGACTGTAAATCTAAAGACAGAGGTTCAGTCCTCTTTTTACCAAGTCCTGCAGTGAATGTCATATTGAACTGCAAATTCAAAGAAGCAGCTTGACGCTGCCGGGGCTTCTCCCGCCTTTTTTTTCTAGACGGCGGGAGAAGTAGATTGAAGCCAGTGGACTAGGGTATTTAGCTGTTAACTAAAATTTCGTGGGGTTGGGGCCCACCAATCTAGTAAGGGCTTAGCTTAATTAAAGTGTTTGATTTGCAATCAATTGATGTAAGATAGATTCTTGCAGTCCTTAGGATTAATTGGTATGCAGAAGTTAAGTCTGTTAGGGCTTACTTAGAGCTTTGAAGGCTCTTGGTCTAATTTAACCTAAACTTCTAATCTAGGATGGATAGTATTGGTGCGAGTGGTAAGTAGCATGGTGGATATTACAATTAAGGGAGGGGGGGGGTAAAAGGATTGTTTTTTCTGTGCACTCGAATCGTCATTTTATTTTTATACAGTTGTTTGAGGGGAATACAGTCAGTGCAGTGGTATACGTTAGTCGTATG
This sequence comes from Panthera pardus, assembly GCF_024362965.1. Classification (NCBI taxonomy): domain Eukaryota; kingdom Metazoa; phylum Chordata; class Mammalia; order Carnivora; family Felidae; genus Panthera; species Panthera pardus. Next base: position 13,429 of record NW_026527030.1, read on the forward strand.
TAGAAGTACAGGTTAAGTAGTGCTGTTATAGCTAGTAGTGTGGGTATTATAATTATTTCGTTTTTAGTTAGTCCCTGAATGATTATTCATTTTGGGATGAAGCCGGAGAGTGGAGGAAGGCCGCCTAGAGACATTATTAGTACTAGGATAAATGAGGTGATTAGGGGTGTTTTGTTTCATGTTTGTGATAGGGATGATGTTGTGGTGGTGGAGTTGTGTATGAATAATATGAAGGTGGTTAGTGTTATGATGATGTAGATGGTCAGGTTTAAAATTATTATTGTGGGGCTATATATTATGATGGCTGCTATTCAGCCTATGTGGGCAATTGAGGAATATGCTATAATTTTTCGTAGTTGGGTTTGGTTAAGTCCTCCTCAGCCTCCGACTATAACTGATATGATGGCTATTGTTAGGAGTAGGTTGGGATTGATGGTGGGTGAGATTTGGTATAGGATTGATAGTGGAGCAATTTTTTGTCATGTGAGTAGGATTAGGCCTGAGGATATGGAGATTCCTTGTGTAACTTCGGGCACTCAGAAGTGGAATGGGGCTAGTCCTAGTGTTATTGCTAAGGCGGTTGTTATTATGATAGATGCTATGGGGTTGAGATCTTTTGATACAGTTCATTGTCCTGAATGCAGTAGGTTGATGATGATTCCTATTATTAGGAGTACTGAAGCAGTTGCTTGTGTCAGGAAATATTTTGTGGCTGCTTCTATGGCTCGTGGATTATATTTTTTTATGAGGATGGGAATAATGGCTAATAGGTTTATTTCGAGGCCGATTCAGACTATAAGTCAATGGGAGGCTGTTATTACGATTATAGTTCCTGAAATAACGGTTGATATAATGGTAATAAAAATAGGGGGTTTGATTAGTATGGGAAGGGTATAAACCAACATTTTCGGGGTATGGGCCCGATAGCTTATTTAGCTGACCTTACTTTAGAATGTGGTGTAATATTGGTAGCACGAAGATTTTTGGATTCTTAGGATTAGGTTCGATTCCTATAATTCTAGAAATAAACCTCTAAGTTTTACTCTATCAAAGTAACTCTTTTGTCAGACATATTTCTTATGTTTGAGGTGGAATGCTTGCTGTACTGATGGGTAGGGAGACGTGTCATATACATAGGGCTAGGGTAAGGGGTAGAAAGCTATTTCATAAGAGGTGTATTAATTGGTCATATCGGAATCGTGGGTAAGATGCTCGGATTCATAGGAAGGTGGTTGAATGATTGAATGATTAGGAAATTTAAAGTCCCTGTTGTGTTTTGGATGTATAGTAGTGCGACTAGGAGGGGTAGCGAGCCTACCAAGGTGTAGAATAGAAAGTATAGGCCAGCGTTTAGTCGCTCCGTTTGATTACCCCATCGAGTGATAATAATGAGGGTGGGGATTAATGTGGCTTCAAATAGAATGTAGAATATAATTAGTTCTGTGGCGGTGAATGTTATAATTAAGAGAAGTTGTAAGATAATAAGTATTGTGATGTATAGTTTTTTTCGGGCTAAGGTCTCTTTTGACAGGTGTGATTGACTAGCCATGAGCATCAGTGGTAGGAGTCATGTTGTTAATACTAGTAGAGGTGCAGAGAGTGAGTCTGAGAAAAATAGTAATGAGAGATTTAGGCTGTTGTCGCCTAGTTGATTTAAATAGGAGAGGCTAATAAGGCTGATCAGAAGGCTATAGGTAGTTGAGTTAATTCAGATTATGTTGGGTTTTGATAGTCATGTTATCGGTATGAGTATGGCAGTAGGGACAATAATTTTTAGCATTGTAGGAGGCTTAAGTTTTGTACATAGTCGGTGCCATATGTGTTTGATACCGTTACTAGTAGGGATAAGCCCAGTGCCGCCTCGCAGGCTGCAAATACGAGCAGGATGATAGGAGTCATGCTAGCTAGTGTGAAGTGATTATTTAGAATTGCCACGGTTATCATGATAAATAGGGATAGTATTATGCCTTCTAGACATAGGAGGGAAGATATTAGGTGGGATCGGTACATCAGTAGTCCTATAAGTGACATGAGGAAAGCCAGGAAGATATTAATATAGACTATGGACATCTGATAATTATAGGGCAAGCTACAATCTAATGAGTCGAAATCATTTGTTTTAGTTTAAACTAATTATCATATTCAGTTCACTCTAGTCCTTTTTGGGTTCATTCGTAGGCTAGGCTTGCGGCTAATAGAGAGATTAGTAGAAGAGCTATGGTAAGTATGGTTGATAATTTGTTTGTTTGTGAGGCCCAAGGAAGAGGGAGTAGTAGTGCAATTTCTAGGTCAAATAGCAAGAATGTAATCGCTACTAAGAAAAATTTTATAGAGAAAGGCAGGCGGGCGGATCCTATGGGGTCAAATCCACATTCATAAGGACTTGCTTTTTCTGCATAGATATTTAGTTGGGGTAGTCAGAATGCGATGAGTGCAAGTAGTGTGGGTAGAAGTGTATTGGTGAGCAGGGCGAGTATTACGTTTATTATTCCCTTTCGGATTATACCGAAACTGGTTGATTGGAAGTCAACTGTACTTGTTAATACTAAAGGAATAGGATCCTCATCAATAAATAGAAACGTATAGGAATAGTCAAACCACGTCTACGAAATGTCAATCTCAAGCAGCGGCTTCAAATCCAAAGTGGTGGCTCGATGTGAAGTGATCTTTTAGTTGGCGCAAGAAGCATACAATTAGGAAGGTAGAGCCGATAATTACGTGTAGTCCGTGGAATCCTGTAGCCATGAAGAAGGTGGATCCGTAGACTCCGTCTGAGATTGTGAATGATGTTTCATAGTATTCGGAGGCTTGGAGGAGGGTGAAGTAGACTCCTAGGGAGATTGTAATAAATAGTGCTTGGAGTATGTGTTTTCGATTCCCTTCTATTAAACTGTGGTGAGCTCAGGTGACTGACACTCCGGAAGCTAGAAGTACGGAGGTATTGAGTAGTGGGACTTCTAGGGGGTTTAGGGGAATAATACCTGTTGGTGGTCAGCATCCTCCCAATTCAGGAGTTGGGGCTAGACTTGAGTGGTAGAAGGCCCAGACAAAGCCTGCGAAGAAGAATACTTCTGAGGTGATAAAGAGAATTATTCCATAACGGAGACCTTTTTGAACGATGGGTGTGTGGTGACCTTGGAATGTGCTTTCCCGAATAATGTCTCGTCACCATTGATATATAGTCAGTAGGTTAGTGGTTATACCTAGGGTCAATAATAGTATTGAGTTGTAGTGAAATCATATGGCCAGACCTGAAGTTATCAGTAGGGCTGAAAGGGCTCCCGTAAGTGGCCATGGACTGGGGTTAACCATATGGTATGCGTGGGTTTGATGGGTCATTAAGTATTGTCATGTAGATACAGGCTTACAAGTAGGGTAAAGACGTAGGCTTGGATTAGAGCCACAGCAAATTCAAGGATTGTCAGTAGGATGAGGATAATAAAGGTAATTAAAGCAACAGAGGTACTAATGTTTGTTAGGGCCAGAGCAGCTCCTCCAATTAAGTGTATGAATAGGTGGCCTGCAGTAATGTTAGCTGTAAGTCGTACGGCCAGAGCCACGGGCTGGATAAAAAGGCTAATGGTTTCAATAATTACAAGCATAGGGATCAGGGGGATTGGTGTTCCTTGTGGTAGAAAAGTGGGCCAGGGACGCTTTAGTTTTGTGGCGAAACCCGGTGATTACGGTACCGGCTCATAGGGGAATAGCTATTCCTAAGTTTATTGATAATTGGGTAGTTGGAGTAAATGAGTGCGGCAGTAGACCTAACAGGTTTGTTGATCCAATAAATAAAATGAGAGCTATGAGTATTAGGGCCCAAGTTTGTCCTTTGTGATTGTGAATGCCTAGTATTTGTTTTGAAGTTAGTTGTACTAATCACTGTTGAAGTGAGACTAAACGGTTATTAATTAGTCGGTTAGGTGAGGGGAATAGAATGCTGGGGAACATCATAATTAATACGACAACAGGCAATCCTATTATTGTTGGGGTAGTGAAAGAGGTGAATAGATTTTCGTTCATTTTTTTTTTTTCTCAAGGGTTAGGCTGTTTTAGTGCAGCTGTAGATTTGGGTTCCGGGCTTGAAGGATACAGGTGTTTTGAGATTTTTAGTTGAAATATAATAAATAGTGTTATAATTCTTGAAAGAATAGTGATGAATCAGGTTGATGTATCTAACTGTGGCATGTCATTAAGGGGAGGTTTAAACTCCCAGTTTTTAACTTAAAAGGTTAACGCTAGTTTAGCTTCTTAATGAATTTACAGTATAGACGCAGATCATTTTTCAAAATATGCTAATGGGACTAGTTCAAGAACAATGGGCATAAAACTGTGGTTTGAGCCGCAGATCTCTGAGCACTGACCATAATAGAGTCCAGGTCGTGTACCCATTAGGGTTGTTTGGTTTAGTCGGCCTGGAATAGCATCAGTTTTTAGGCCCAGGGATGGGACGGCTCATGAGTGTAGTACGTCTTCTGATGAGATTAACACGCGAATGGTCACTTCTATTGGTAGTGCTACTCGGTTATCAACTTCTAATAGTCGGAGTTCTCCGGGCTTTGGCTCTTGAGTGGGAATTATACAGGAGTCAAAGCTTAGGTCTTCAGAGTCAGTGTATTCATAGCTTCAATACCATTGATGTCCCATGGTCTTTACAGTAAGAGAGGGGCTATTAATCTCGTCTATTATATAGAGAATTCGTAAGGAGGGTAGGGCAATGAGAATTAAGATGATAGCTGGTAAAATGGTTCAGATGGTTTCTACTTCTTGGGCATCCATTGTGCTTGTGTGCGTGAGTTTGGTTGTTAGTATTAGTGAGATGATATAAAGGACTAGGGAGCTAATTAGGAATACAGTTATTAGTGTGTGATCATGGAAGTGTAGGAGCTCTTCTATGACGGGGGATGTAGCATCTTGAAAACCTAGTTGGAAGGGGTATGCCATGGAAGTACATAGGGCTTAAACCTATAATTTAACCTTGACAGAGTTATGTAATTGTTTTACTAATACTTCTTGATTGAGAAAGACATAATGGTTATGGTATTGGCTTGAAACCAGTCTAAGGAGGTTCGATTCCTTCCTTTCTTATTTTAACAGCACACAGGTTGGCTCTTCAAATGTGTGATATGGAGGGGGACATCCATGCAGCCATTCAAGATTAGTTGTGGTTAGTTCCACTATGGCCACTTCTCGCTTTGATGCAAAAGCTTCTCACACTATACAAACTATTAATATTACTGCTGTTAGTGAAATAAAAGAGCCTATTGAGGAGATTGTGTTTCAAGTTGTATATGCGTCTGGGTAGTCAGAATAACGTCGAGGCATTCCGGACAGGCCTAGAAAATGCTGAGGGAAAAACGTTATATTGACACCTACGAACATAATCGTAAAATGAATTTTTGCCCAAGTATTATCGAGAGTATACCCTGAGAATAGGGGGAATCAATGGACGAAGCCTCCTATGAGAGCAAATACTGCTCCTATTGACAAGACATAGTGGAAGTGGGCTACTACGTAGTATGTGTCGTGAAGAACAATATCTAATGAGGAATTTGCTAGTACAATTCCTGTTAAGCCTCCTACGGTGAATAGGAAAACGAATCCCAGAGCTCATAGCATAGCAGGGGACCATTTGATACTACCTCCATGAAGAGTGGCCAGTCAGCTAAATACTTTTACCCCAGTGGGAATAGCAATAATTATAGTAGCTGATGTAAAGTATGCTCGTGTGTCCACATCTATCCCCACAGTAAACATGGGATGGGCTCATACGATAAAGCCCAGAAAGCCAATTGATGTTATAGCTCAGACTATTCCCATGTAGCCAAAAGGTTCTTTTTTACCTGAGTAGTAGGTAACAATATGTGAAATTATTCCAAACCCGGGTAAAATTAAAATGTAGACTTCTGGGTGACCGAAAAATCAGAATAGGTGTTGATATAAGATAGGATCCCCTCCTCCGGCGGGGTCAAAAAATGTGGTGTTCAGATTTCGATCTGTCAGTAGTATAGTGATGCCTGCTGCTAAAACTGGTAGTGATAGAAGTAGCAATACAGCAGTGATTAAGACCGATCAGACAAATAGGGGTGTTTGATATTGGGATAGAGCAGGGGGTTTTATATTAATAATAGTAGTAATAAAATTAATAGCACCTAAGATTGAGGGGACACCTGCTAGGTGTAGTGAAAAAATAGTTAGATCTACGGATGCTCCTGCATGAGCTAGGTTGCCGGCTAGAGGTGGGTGTACTGTCCATCCAGTCCCTGCTCCAGCCTCTACGCTCGATGATGCGAGCAAAAGTAGGAAAGACGGGGGAAGGAGTCAGAAGCTCATATTATTCATTCGAGGGAATGCTATATCGGGGGCTCCAATTATTAGTGGAACCAATCAGTTTCCGAATCCTCCAATCATAATAGGCATTACTATAAAGAAGATTATTACAAAGGCATGGGCGGTGACGACTACATTATAAATTTGGTCGTCCCCTAGTAGCGTGCCAGGTTGACCCAGTTCGGCTCGGATGAAGAGACTGAGAGCGGTCCCTACCATACCGGCCCAGGCGCCAAATAGAAGGTAAAGAGTTCCAATATCTTTGTGATTGGTTGAAAATAGTCAGCGGTTTATGAACATAGGTAAAATGGCTGAGTAAGCATTAGACTGTAAATCTAAAGACAGAGGTTCAGTCCTCTTTTTACCAAGTCCTGCAGTGAATGTCATATTGAACTGCAAATTCAAAGAAGCAGCTTGACGCTGCCGGGGCTTCTCCCGCCTTTTTTTTCTAGACGGCGGGAGAAGTAGATTGAAGCCAGTGGACTAGGGTATTTAGCTGTTAACTAAAATTTCGTGGGGTTGGGGCCCACCAATCTAGTAAGGGCTTAGCTTAATTAAAGTGTTTGATTTGCAATCAATTGATGTAAGATAGATTCTTGCAGTCCTTAGGATTAATTGGTATGCAGAAGTTAAGTCTGTTAGGGCTTACTTAGAGCTTTGAAGGCTCTTGGTCTAATTTAACCTAAACTTCTAATCTAGGATGGATAGTATTGGTGCGAGTGGTAAGTAGCATGGTGGATATTACAATTAAGGGAGGGGGGGGGGTAAAAGGATTGTTTTTTCTGTGCACTCGAATCGTCATTTTATTTTTATACAGTTGTTTGAGGGGAATACAGTCAGTGCAGTGGTATACGTTAGTCGTATGTAGAAGTACAGGTTAAGTAGTGCTGTTATAGCTAGTAGTGTGGGTATTATAATTATTTCGTTTTTAGTTAGTCCCTGAATGATTATTCATTTTGGGATGAAGCCGGAGAGTGGAGGAAGGCCGCCTAGAGACATTATTAGTACTAGGATAAATGAGGTGATTAGGGGTGTTTTTTTCATGTTTGTGATAGGGATGATGTTGTGGTGGTGGAGTTGTGTATGAATAATATGAAGGTGGTTAGTGTTATGATGATGTAGATGGTCAGGTTTAAAATTATTATTGTGGGGCTATATATTATGATGGCTGCTATTCAGCCTATGTGGGCAATTGAGGAATATGCTATAATTTTTCGTAGTTGGGTTTGGTTAAGTCCTCCTCAGCCTCCGACTATAACTGATATGATGGCTATTGTTAGGAGTAGGTTGGGATTGATGGTGGGTGAGATTTGGTATAGGATTGATAGTGGAGCAATTTTTTGTCATGTGAGTAGGATTAGGCCTGAGGATATGGAGATTCCTTGTGTAACTTCGGGCACTCAGAAGTGGAATGGGGCTAGTCCTAGTGTTATTGCTAAGGCGGTTGTTATTATGATAGATGCTATGGGGTTGAGATCTTTTGATACAGTTCATTGTCCTGAATGCAGTAGGTTGATGATGATTCCTATTATTAGGAGTACTGAAGCAGTTGCTTGTGTCAGGAAATATTTTGTGGCTGCTTCTATGGCTCGTGGATTATATTTTTTTATGAGGATGGGAATAATGGCTAATAGGTTTATTTCGAGGCCGATTCAGACTATAAGTCAATGGGAGGCTGTTATTACGATTATAGTTCCTGAAATAACGGTTGATATAATGATAATAAAAATAGGGGGTTTGATTAGTATGGGAAGGGTATAAACCAACATTTTCGGGGTATGGGCCCGATAGCTTATTTAGCTGACCTTACTTTAGAATGTGGTGTAATATTGGTAGCACGAAGATTTTTGGATTCTTAGGATTAGGTTCGATTCCTATAATTCTAGAAATAAACCTCTAAGTTTTACTCTATCAAAGTAACTCTTTTGTCAGACATATTTCTTATGTTTGAGGTGGAATGCTTGCTGTACTGATGGGTAGGGAGACGTGTCATATACATAGGGCTAGGGTAAGGGGTAGAAAGCTATTTCATAAGAGGTGTATTAATTGGTCATATCGGAATCGTGGGTAAGATGCTCGGATTCATAGGAAGGTGGTTGAATGATTGAATGATTAGGAAATTTAAAGTCCCTGTTGTGTTTTGGATGTATAGTAGTGCGACTAGGAGGGGTAGCGAGCCTACCAAGGTGTAGAATAGAAAGTATAGGCCAGCGTTTAGTCGCTCCGTTTGATTACCCCATCGAGTGATAATAATGAGGGTGGGGATTAATGTGGCTTCAAATAGAATGTAGAATATAATTAGTTCTGTGGCGGTGAATGTTATAATTAAGAGAAGTTGTAAGATAATAAGTATTGTGATGTATAGTTTTTTTCGGGCTAAGGTCTCTTTTGACAGGTGTGATTGACTAGCCATGAGCATCAGTGGTAGGAGTCATGTTGTTAATACTAGTAGAGGTGCAGAGAGTGAGTCTGAGAAAAATAGTAATGAGAGATTTAGGCTGTTGTCGCCTAGTTGATTTAAATAGGAGAGGCTAATAAGGCTGATCAGAAGGCTATAGGTAGTTGAGTTAATTCAGATTATGTTGGGTTTTGATAGTCATGTTATCGGTATGAGTATGGCAGTAGGGACAATAATTTTTAGCATTGTAGGAGGCTTAAGTTTTGTACATAGTCGGTGCCATATGTGTTTGATACCGTTACTAGTAGGGATAAGCCCAGTGCCGCCTCGCAGGCTGCAAATACGAGCAGGATGATAGGAGTCATGCTAGCTAGTGTGAAGTGATTATTTAGAATTGCCACGGTTATCATGATAAATAGGGATAGTATTATGCCTTCTAGACATAGGAGGGAAGATATTAGGTGGGATCGGTACATCAGTAGTCCTATAAGTGACATGAGGAAAGCCAGGAAGATATTAATATAGACTATGGACATCTGATAATTATAGGGCAAGCTACAATCTAATGAGTCGAAATCATTTGTTTTAGTTTAAACTAATTATCATATTCAGTTCACTCTAGTCCTTTTTGGGTTCATTCGTAGGCTAGGCTTGCGGCTAATAGAGAGATTAGTAGAAGAGCTATGGTAAGTATGGTTGATAATTTGTTTGTTTGTGAGGCCCAAGGAAGAGGGAGTAGTAGTGCAATTTCTAGGTCAAATAGCAAGAATGTAATCGCTACTAAGAAAAATTTTATAGAGAAAGGCAGGCGGGCGGATCCTATGGGGTCAAATCCACATTCATAAGGACTTGCTTTTTCTGCATAGATATTTAGTTGGGGTAGTCAGAATGCGATGAGTGCAAGTAGTGTGGGTAGAAGTGTATTGGTGAGCAGGGCGAGTATTACGTTTATTATTCCCTTTCGGATTATACCGAAACTGGTTGATTGGAAGTCAACTGTACTTGTTAATACTAAAGGAATAGGATCCTCATCAATAAATAGAAACGTATAGGAATAGTCAAACCACGTCTACGAAATGTCAATCTCAAGCAGCGGCTTCAAATCCAAAGTGGTGGCTCGATGTGAAGTGATCTTTTAGTTGGCGCAAGAAGCATACAATTAGGAAGGTAGAGCCGATAATTACGTGTAGTCCGTGGAATCCTGTAGCCATGAAGAAGGTGGATCCGTAGACTCCGTCTGAGATTGTGAATGATGTTTCATAGTATTCGGAGGCTTGGAGGAGGGTGAAGTAGACTCCTAGGGAGATTGTAATAAATAGTGCTTGGAGTATGTGTTTTCGATTCCCTTCTATTAAACTGTGGTGAGCTCAGGTGACTGACACTCCGGAAGCTAGAAGTACGGAGGTATTGAGTAGTGGGACTTCTAGGGGGTTTAGGGGAATAATACCTGTTGGTGGTCAGCATCCTCCCAATTCAGGAGTTGGGGCTAGACTTGAGTGGTAGAAGGCCCAGACAAAGCCTGCGAAGAAGAATACTTCTGAGGTGATAAAGAGAATTATTCCATAACGGAGACCTTTTTGAACGATGGGTGTGTGGTGACCTTGGAATGTGCTTTCCCGAATAATGTCTCGTCACCATTGATATATAGTCAGTAGGTTAGTGGTTATACCTAGGGTCAATAATAGTATTGAGTTGTAGTGAAATCATATGGCCAGACCTGAAGTTATCAGTAGGGCTGAAAGGGCTCCCGTAAGTGGCCATGGACTGGGGTTAACCATATGGTATGCGTGGGTTTGATGGGTCATTAAGTATTGTCATGTAGATACAGGCTTACAAGTAGGGTAAAGACGTAGGCTTGGATTAGAGCCACAGCAAATTCAAGGATTGTCAGTAGGATGAGGATAATAAAGGTAATTAAAGCAACAGAGGTACTAATGTTTGTTAGGGCCAGAGCAGCTCCTCCAATTAAGTGTATGAATAGGTGGCCTGCAGTAATGTTAGCTGTAAGTCGTACGGCCAGAGCCACGGGCTGGATAAAAAGGCTAATGGTTTCAATAATTACAAGCATAGGGATCAGGGGGATTGGTGTTCCTTGTGGTAGAAAAGTGGGCCAGGGACGCTTTAGTTTTGTGGCGAAACCCGGTGATTACGGTACCGGCTCATAGGGGAATAGCTATTCCTAAGTTTATTGATAATTGGGTAGTTGGAGTAAATGAGTGCGGCAGTAGACCTAACAGGTTTGTTGATCCAATAAATAAAATGAGAGCTATGAGTATTAGGGCCCAAGTTTGTCCTTTGTGATTGTGAATGCCTAGTATTTGTTTTGAAGTTAGTTGTACTAATCACTGTTGAAGTGAGACTAAACGGTTATTAATTAGTCGGTTAGGTGAGGGGAATAGAATGCTGGGGAACATCATAATTAATACGACAACAGGCAATCCTATTATTGTTGGGGTAGTGAAAGAGGTGAATAGATTTTCGTTCATTTTTTTTTTTTCTCAAGGGTTAGGCTGTTTTAGTGCAGCTGTAGATTTGGGTTCCGGGCTTGAAGGATACAGGTGTTTTGAGATTTTTAGTTGAAATATAATAAATAGTGTTATAATTCTTGAAAGAATAGTGATGAATCAGGTTGATGTATCTAACTGTGGCATGTCATTAAGGGGAGGTTTAAACTCCCAGTTTTTAACTTAAAAGGTTAACGCTAGTTTAGCTTCTTAATGAATTTACAGTATAGACGCAGATCATTTTTCAAAATATGCTAATGGGACTAGTTCAAGAACAATGGGCATAAAACTGTGGTTTGAGCCGCAGATCTCTGAGCACTGACCATAATAGAGTCCAGGTCGTGTACCCATTAGGGTTGTTTGGTTTAGTCGGCCTGGAATAGCATCAGTTTTTAGGCCCAGGGATGGGACGGCTCATGAGTGTAGTACGTCTTCTGATGAGATTAACACGCGAATGGTCACTTCTATTGGTAGTGCTACTCGGTTATCAACTTCTAATAGTCGGAGTTCTCCGGGCTTTGGCTCTTGAGTGGGAATTATACAGGAGTCAAAGCTTAGGTCTTCAGAGTCAGTGTATTCATAGCTTCAATACCATTGATGTCCCATGGTCTTTACAGTAAGAGAGGGGCTATTAATCTCGTCTATTATATAGAGAATTCGTAAGGAGGGTAGGGCAATGAGAATTAAGATGATAGCTGGTAAAATGGTTCAGATGGTTTCTACTTCTTGGGCATCCATTGTGCTTGTGTGCGTGAGTTTGGTTGTTAGTATTAGTGAGATGATATAAAGGACTAGGGAGCTAATTAGGAATACAGTTATTAGTGTGTGATCATGGAAGTGTAGGAGCTCTTCTATGACGGGGGATGTAGCATCTTGAAAACCTAGTTGGAAGGGGTATGCCATGGAAGTACATAGGGCTTAAACCTATAATTTAACCTTGACAGAGTTATGTAATTGTTTTACTAATACTTCTTGATTGAGAAAGACATAATGGTTATGGTATTGGCTTGAAACCAGTCTAAGGAGGTTCGATTCCTTCCTTTCTTATTTTAACAGCACACAGGTTGGCTCTTCAAATGTGTGATATGGAGGGGGACATCCATGCAGCCATTCAAGATTAGTTGTGGTTAGTTCCACTATGGCCACTTCTCGCTTTG
>NW_026527031.1:0-25367 GCF_024362965.1 Panthera pardus
TGAGGGGACACCTGCTAGGTGTAGTGAAAAAATAGATCTACGGATGCTCCTGCATGAGCTAGGTTGCCGGCTAGAGGTGGGTGTACTGTCCATCCAGTCCCTGCTCCAGCCTCTACCATAGATGATGCGAGCAAAAGTAGGAAAGACGGGGGAAGGAGTCAGAAGCTCATATTATTCATTCGAGGGAATGCTATATCGGGGGCTCCAATTATTAGTGGAACCAATCAGTTTCCGAATCCTCCAATCATAATAGGCATTACTATAAAGAAGATTATTACAAAGGCATGGGCGGTGACGACTACATTATAAATTTGGTCGTCCCCTAGTAGCGTGCCAGGTTGACCCAGTTCGGCTCGGATGAAGAGACTGAGAGCGGTCCCTACCATACCGGCCCAGGCGCCAAATAGAAGGTAAAGAGTTCCAATATCTTTGTGATTGGTTGAAAATAGTCAGCGGTTTATGAACATAGGTAAAATGGCTGAGTAAGCATTAGACTGTAAATCTAAAGACAGAGGTTCAGTCCTCTTTTTACCAAGTCCTGCAGTGAATGTCATATTGAATTGCAAATTCAAAGAAGCAGCTTGACGCTGCCGGGGCTTCTCCCGCCTTTTTTTTCTAGACGGCGGGAGAAGTAGATTGAAGCCAGTGGACTAGGGTATTTAGCTGTTAACTAAAATTTCGTGGGGTTGGGGCCCACCAATCTAGTAAGGGCTTAGCTTAATTAAAGTGTTTGATTTGCAATCAATTGATGTAAGATAGATTCTTGCAGTCCTTAGGATTAATTGGTATGCAGAAGTTAAGTCTGTTAGGGCTTACTTAGAGCTTTGAAGGCTCTTGGTCTAATTTAACCTAAACTTCTAATCTAGGATGGATAGTATTGGTGCGAGTGGTAAGTAGCATGGTGGATATTACAATTAAGGGAGGGGGGGGGGTAAAAGGATTGTTTTTTCTGTGCACTCGAATCGTCATTTTATTTTTATACAGTTGTTTGAGGGGAATATAGTCAGTGCAGTGGTATACGTTAGTCGTATGTAGAAGTACAGGTTAAGTAGTGCTGTTATAGCTAGTAGTGTGGGCATTATAATTATTTCGTTTTTAGTTAGTCCCGGAATGATTATTCATTTTGGGATGAAGCCGGAGAGTGGAGGAAGGCCGCCTAGAGACATTATTAGTACTAGGATAAATGAGGTGATTAGGGGTGTTTTGTTTCATGTTTGTGATAGGGATGATGTTGTGGTGGTGGAGTTGTGTATGAATAATATGAAGGTGGTTAGTGTTATGATGATGTAGATGGTCAGGTTTAAAATTATTATTGTGGGGCTATATATTATGATGGCTGCTATTCAGCCTATGTGGGCAATTGAGGAATATGCTATAATTTTTCGTAGTTGGGTTTGGTTAAGTCCTCCTCAGCCTCCGACTATAACTGATATGATGGCTATTGTTAGGAGTAGGTTGGGATTGATGGTGGGTGAGATTTGGTATAGGATTGATAGTGGAGCAATTTTTTGTCATGTGAGTAGGATTAGGCCTGAGGATATGGAGATTCCTTGTGTAACTTCGGGCACTCAGAAGTGGAATGGGGCTAGTCCTAGTTTTATTGCTAAGGCGGTTGTTATTATGATAGATGCTATGGGGTTGAGATCTTTTGATACAGTTCATTGTCCTGAATGCAGTAGGTTGATGATGATTCCTATTATTAGGAGTACTGAAGCAGTTGCTTGTGTCAGGAAATATTTTGTGGCTGCTTCTATGGCTCGTGGATTATATTTTTTTATGAGGATGGGAATAATGGCTAATAGGTTTATTTCGAGGCCGATTCAGACTATAAGTCAATGGGAGGCTGTTATTACGATTATAGTTCCTGAAATAACGGTTGATATAATGATAATAAAAATAGGGGGTTTGATTAGTATGGGAAGGGTATAAACCAACATTTTCGGGGTATGGGCCCGATAGCTTATTTAGCTGACCTTACTTTAGAATGTGGTGTAATATTGGTAGCACGAAGATTTTTGGATTCTTAGGATTAGGTTCGATTCCTATAATTCTAGAAATAAACCTCTAAGTTTTACTCTATCAAAGTAACTCTTTTGTCAGACATATTTCTTATGTTTGAGGTGGAATGCTTGCTGTACTGATGGGTAGGGAGACGTGTCATATACATAGGGCTAGGGTAAGGGGTAGAAAGCTATTTCATAAGAGGTGTATTAATTGGTCATATCGGAATCGTGGGTAAGATGCTCGGATTCATAGGAAGGTGGTTGAATGATTGAATGATTAGGAAATTTAAAGTCCCTGTTGTGTTTTGGATGTATAGTAGTGCGACTAAGGAGGGGTAGTGAGCCTACCAAGGTGTAGAATAGAAAGTATAGGCCAGCGTTTAGTCGCTCCGTTTGATTACCCCATCGAGTGATAATAATGAGGGTGGGGATTAATGTGGCTTCAAATAGAATGTAGAATATAATTAGTTCTGTGGCGGTGAATGTTATAATTAAGAGAAGTTGTAAGATAATAAGTATTGTGATGTATAGTTTTTTTTCGGGCTAAGGTCTCTTTTGACAGGTGTGATTGACTAGCCATGAGCATCAGTGGTAGGAGTCATGTTGTTAATACTAGTAGAGGTGCAGAGAGTGAGTCTGAGAAAAATAGTAATGAGAGATTTAGGCTGTTGTCGCCTAGTTGATTTAAATAGGAGAGGCTAATAAGGCTGATCAGAAGGCTATAGGTAGTTGAGTTAATTCAGAGTATGTTGGGTTTTGATAGTCATGTTATCGGTATGAGTATGGCAGTAGGGACAATAATTTTTAGCATTGTAGGAGGCTTAAGTTTTGTACATAGTCGGTGCCATATGTGTTTGATACCATTACTAGTAGGGATAAGCCCAGTGCCGCCTCGCAGGCTGCAAATACGAGCAGGATGATAGGAGTCATGCTAGCTAGTGTGAAGTGATTATTTAGAATTGCCACGGTTATCATGATAAATAGGGATAGTATTATGCCTTCTAGACCTAGGAGGGAAGATATTAGGTGGGATCGGTACATCAGTAGTCCTATAAGTGACATGAGGAAAGCCAGGAAGATATTAATATAGACTATGGACATCTGATAATTATAGGGTAAGCTACAATCTAATGAGTCGAAATCATTTGTTTTAGTTTAAACTAATTATCATATTCAGTTCACTCTAGTCCTTTTTGGGTTCATTCGTAGGCTAGGCTTGCGGCTAATAGAGAGATTAGTAGAAGAGCTATGGTAAGTATGGTTGATAATTTGTTTGTTTGTGAGGCCCAAGGAAGAGGGAGTAGTAGTGCAATTTCTAGGTCAAATAGCAAGAATGTAATCGCTACTAAGAAAAATTTTATAGAGAAAGGCAGGCGGGCGGATCCTATGGGGTCAAATCCACATTCATAAGGACTTGCTTTTTCTGCATAGATATTTAGTTGGGGTAGTCAGAATGCGATGAGTGCAAGTAGTGTGGGTAGAAGTGTATTGGTGAGCAGGGCGAGTATTACGTTTATTATTCCCTTTCGGATTATACCGAAACTGGTTGATTGGAAGTCAACTGTACTTGTTAATACTAAAGGAATAGGATCCTCATCAATAAATAGAAACGTATAGGAATAGTCAAACCACGTCTACGAAATGTCAATCTCAAGCAAGCGGCTTCAAATCCAAAGTGGTGGCTCGATGTGAAGTGATCTTTTAGTTGGCGCAAGAAGCATACAATTAGGAAGGTAGAGCCGATAATTACGTGTAGTCCGTGGAATCCTGTAGCCATGAAGAAGGTGGATCCGTAGACTCCGTCTGAGATTGTGAATGATGTTTCATAGTATTCGGAGGCTTGGAGGAGGGTGAAGTAGACTCCTAGGGAGATTGTAATAAACAGTGCTTGGAGTATGTGTTTTCGATTCCCTTCTATTAAACTGTGGTGAGCTCAGGTGACTGACACTCCGGAAGCTAGAAGTACGGAGGTATTGAGTAGTGGGACTTCTAGGGGGTTTAGGGGAATAATACCTGTTGGTGGTCAGCATCCTCCCAATTCAGGAGTTGGGGCTAGACTTGAGTGGTAGAAGGCCCAGACAAAGCCTGCGAAGAAGAATACGTCTGAGGTGATAAAGAGAATTATTCCATAACGGAGACCTTTTTGAACGATGGGTGTGTGGTGACCTTGGAATGTGCTTTCCCGAATAATGTCTCGTCACCATTGATATATAGTCAGTAGGTTAGTGGTTATACCTAGGGTCAATAATAGTATTGAGTTGTAGTGAAATCATATGGCCAGACCTGAAGTTATCAGTAGGGCTGAAAGGGCTCCCGTAAGTGGCCATGGACTGGGGTTAACCATATGGTATGCGTGGGTTTGATGGGTCATTAAGTATTGTCATGTAGATACAGGCTTACAAGTAGGGTAAAGACGTAGGCTTGGATTAGAGCCACAGCAAATTCAAGGATTGTCAGTAGGATGAGGATAATAAAGGTAATTAAAGCAACAGAGGTACTAATGTTTGTTAGGGCCAGAGCAGCTCCTCCAATTAAGTGTATGAATAGGTGGCCTGCAGTAATGTTAGCTGTAAGTCGTACGGCCAGAGCCACGGGCTGGATAAAAAGGCTAATGGTTTCAATAATTACAAGCATAGGGATCAGGGGGATTGGTGTTCCTTGTGGTAGAAAAGTGGGCCAGGGACGCTTTAGTTTTGTGGCGAAACCCGGTGATTACGGTACCGGCTCATAGGGGAATAGCTATTCCTAAGTTTATTGATAATTGGGTAGTTGGAGTAAATGAGTGAGGCAGTAGACCTAACAGGTTTGTTGATCCAATAAATAAAATGAGAGCTATGAGTATTAGGGCCCAAGTTTGTCCTTTGTGATTGTGAATGGCTAGTATTTGTTTTGAAGTTAGTTGTACTAATCACTGTTGAAGTGAGACTAAACGGTTATTAATTAGTCGGTTAGGTGAGGGGAATAGAATGCTGGGGAACATCATAATTAATACGACAACAGGCAATCCTATTATTGTTGGGGTAGTGAAAGAGGTGAATAGATTTTCGTTCCTTTTTTTTTTTTCTCAAGGGTTAGGCTGTTTTAGTGCAGCTGTAGATTTGGGTTCCGGGCTTGAAGGATACAGGTGTTTTGAGATTTTTAGTTGAAATATAATAAATAGTGTTATAATTCTTGAAATAATAGTGATGAATCAGGTTGATGTATCTAACTGTGGCATGTCATTAAGGGGAGGTTTAAACTCCCAGTTTTTAACTTAAAAGGTTAACGCTAGTTTAGCTTCTTAATGAATTTACAGTATAGACGCAGATCATTTTTCAAAATATGCTAATGGGACTAGTTCAAGAACAATGGGCATAAAACTGTGGTTTGAGCCGCAGATCTCTGAGCACTGACCATAATAGAGTCCAGGTCGTGTACCCATTAGGGTTGTTTGGTTTAGTCGGCCTGGAATAGCATCAGTTTTTAGGCCCAGGGATGGGACGGCTCATGAGTGTAGTACGTCTTCTGATGAGATTAACACGCGAATGGTCACTTCTATTGGTAGTGCTACTCGGTTATCAACTTCTAATAGTCGGAGTTCTCCGGGCTTTGGCTCTTGAGTGGGAATTATACAGGAGTCAAAGCTTAGGTCTTCAGAGTCAGTGTATTCATAGCTTCAATACCATTGATGTCCCATGGTCTTTACAGTAAGAGAGGGGCTATTAATCTCGTCTATTATATAGAGAATTCGTAAGGAGGGTAGGGCAATGAGAATTAAGATGATAGCTGGTAAAATGGTTCAGATGGTTTCTACTTCTTGGGCATCCATTGTGCTTGTGTGCGTGAGTTTGGTTGTTAGTATTAGTGAGATGATATAAAGGACTAGGGAGCTAATTAGGAATACAATTATTAGTGTGTGATCATGGAAGTGTAGGAGCTCTTCTATGATGGGGGATGTAGCATCTTGAAAACCTAGTTGGAAGGGGTATGCCATGGAAGTACATAGGGCTTAAACCTATAATTTAACCTTGACAGAGTCATGTAATTGTTTTACTAATACTTCTTGATTGAGAAAGACATAATGGTTATGGTATTGGCTTGAAACCAGTCTAAGGAGGTTCGATTCCTTCCTTTCTTATTTTAACAGCACACAGGTTGGCTCTTCAAATGTGTGATATGGAGGGGGACATCCATGCAGCCATTCAAGATTAGTTGTGGTTAGTTCCACTATGGCCACTTCTCGCTTTGATGCAAAAGCTTCTCACACTATACAAACTATTAATATTACTGCTGTTAGTGAAATAAAAGAGCCTATTGAGGAGATTGTGTTTCAAGTTGTATATGCGTCTGGGTAGTCAGAATAACGTCGAGGCATTCCGGACAGGCCTAGAAAATGCTGAGGGAAAAACGTTATATTGACACCTACGAACATAATCGTAAAATGAATTTTTGCCCAAGTGTTATCGAGAGTATACCCTGAGAATAGGGGGAATCAATGGACGAAGCCTCCTATGAGAGCAAATACTGCTCCTATTGACAAGACATAGTGGAAGTGGGCTACTACGTAGTATGTGTCGTGAAGAACAATATCTAATGAGGAATTTGCTAGTACAATTCCTGTTAAGCCTCCTACGGTGAATAGGAAAACGAATCCCAGAGCTCATAGCATAGCAGGGGACCATTTGATATTACCTCCATGAAGAGTGGCCAGTCAGCTAAATACTTTTACCCCAGTGGGAATAGCAATAATTATAGTAGCTGATGTAAAGTATGCTCGTGTGTCCACATCTATCCCCACAGTAAACATGGGATGGGCTCATACGATAAAGCCCAGAAAGCCAATTGATGTTATAGCTCAGACTATTCCCATGTAGCCAAAAGGTTCTTTTTTACCTGAGTAGTAGGTAACAATATGTGAAATTATTCCAAACCCGGGTAAAATTAAAATGTAGACTTCTGGGTGACCGAAAAATCAGAATAAATCAGAATAGGTGTTGATATAAGATAGGATCCCCTCCTCCGGCGGGGTCAAAAAATGTGGTGTTCAGATTTCGATCTGTCAGTAGTATAGTGATGCCTGCTGCTAAAACTGGTAGTGATAGAAGTAGCAATACAGCAGTGATTAAGACCGATCAGACAAATAGGGGTGTTTGATATTGGGATAGAGCAGGGGGTTTTATATTAATAATAGTAGTAATAAAATTAATAGCACCTAAGATTGAGGGGACACCTGCTAGGTGTAGTGAAAAAATAGATCTACGGATGCTCCTGCATGAGCTAGGTTGCCGGCTAGAGGTGGGTGTACTGTCCATCCAGTCCCTGCTCCAGCCTCTACCATAGATGATGCGAGCAAAAGTAGGAAAGACGGGGGAAGGAGTCAGAAGCTCATATTATTCATTCGAGGGAATGCTATATCGGGGGCTCCAATTATTAGTGGAACCAATCAGTTTCCGAATCCTCCAATCATAATAGGCATTACTATAAAGAAGATTATTACAAAGGCATGGGCGGTGACGACTACATTATAAATTTGGTCGTCCCCTAGTAGCGTGCCAGGTTGACCCAGTTCGGCTCGGATGAAGAGACTGAGAGCGGTCCCTACCATACCGGCCCAGGCGCCAAATAGAAGGTAAAGAGTTCCAATATCTTTGTGATTGGTTGAAAATAGTCAGCGGTTTATGAACATAGGTAAAATGGCTGAGTAAGCATTAGACTGTAAATCTAAAGACAGAGGTTCAGTCCTCTTTTTACCAAGTCCTGCAGTGAATGTCATATTGAATTGCAAATTCAAAGAAGCAGCTTGACGCTGCCGGGGCTTCTCCCGCCTTTTTTTTCTAGACGGCGGGAGAAGTAGATTGAAGCCAGTGGACTAGGGTATTTAGCTGTTAACTAAAATTTCGTGGGGTTGGGGCCCACCAATCTAGTAAGGGCTTAGCTTAATTAAAGTGTTTGATTTGCAATCAATTGATGTAAGATAGATTCTTGCAGTCCTTAGGATTAATTGGTATGCAGAAGTTAAGTCTGTTAGGGCTTACTTAGAGCTTTGAAGGCTCTTGGTCTAATTTAACCTAAACTTCTAATCTAGGATGGATAGTATTGGTGCGAGTGGTAAGTAGCATGGTGGATATTACAATTAAGGGAGGGGGGGGGGTAAAAGGATTGTTTTTTCTGTGCACTCGAATCGTCATTTTATTTTTATACAGTTGTTTGAGGGGAATATAGTCAGTGCAGTGGTATACGTTAGTCGTATGTAGAAGTACAGGTTAAGTAGTGCTGTTATAGCTAGTAGTGTGGGCATTATAATTATTTCGTTTTTAGTTAGTCCCGGAATGATTATTCATTTTGGGATGAAGCCGGAGAGTGGAGGAAGGCCGCCTAGAGACATTATTAGTACTAGGATAAATGAGGTGATTAGGGGTGTTTTGTTTCATGTTTGTGATAGGGATGATGTTGTGGTGGTGGAGTTGTGTATGAATAATATGAAGGTGGTTAGTGTTATGATGATGTAGATGGTCAGGTTTAAAATTATTATTGTGGGGCTATATATTATGATGGCTGCTATTCAGCCTATGTGGGCAATTGAGGAATATGCTATAATTTTTCGTAGTTGGGTTTGGTTAAGTCCTCCTCAGCCTCCGACTATAACTGATATGATGGCTATTGTTAGGAGTAGGTTGGGATTGATGGTGGGTGAGATTTGGTATAGGATTGATAGTGGAGCAATTTTTTGTCATGTGAGTAGGATTAGGCCTGAGGATATGGAGATTCCTTGTGTAACTTCGGGCACTCAGAAGTGGAATGGGGCTAGTCCTAGTTTTATTGCTAAGGCGGTTGTTATTATGATAGATGCTATGGGGTTGAGATCTTTTGATACAGTTCATTGTCCTGAATGCAGTAGGTTGATGATGATTCCTATTATTAGGAGTACTGAAGCAGTTGCTTGTGTCAGGAAATATTTTGTGGCTGCTTCTATGGCTCGTGGATTATATTTTTTTATGAGGATGGGAATAATGGCTAATAGGTTTATTTCGAGGCCGATTCAGACTATAAGTCAATGGGAGGCTGTTATTACGATTATAGTTCCTGAAATAACGGTTGATATAATGATAATAAAAATAGGGGGTTTGATTAGTATGGGAAGGGTATAAACCAACATTTTCGGGGTATGGGCCCGATAGCTTATTTAGCTGACCTTACTTTAGAATGTGGTGTAATATTGGTAGCACGAAGATTTTTGGATTCTTAGGATTAGGTTCGATTCCTATAATTCTAGAAATAAACCTCTAAGTTTTACTCTATCAAAGTAACTCTTTTGTCAGACATATTTCTTATGTTTGAGGTGGAATGCTTGCTGTACTGATGGGTAGGGAGACGTGTCATATACATAGGGCTAGGGTAAGGGGTAGAAAGCTATTTCATAAGAGGTGTATTAATTGGTCATATCGGAATCGTGGGTAAGATGCTCGGATTCATAGGAAGGTGGTTGAATGATTGAATGATTAGGAAATTTAAAGTCCCTGTTGTGTTTTGGATGTATAGTAGTGCGACTAAGGAGGGGTAGTGAGCCTACCAAGGTGTAGAATAGAAAGTATAGGCCAGCGTTTAGTCGCTCCGTTTGATTACCCCATCGAGTGATAATAATGAGGGTGGGGATTAATGTGGCTTCAAATAGAATGTAGAATATAATTAGTTCTGTGGCGGTGAATGTTATAATTAAGAGAAGTTGTAAGATAATAAGTATTGTGATGTATAGTTTTTTTTCGGGCTAAGGTCTCTTTTGACAGGTGTGATTGACTAGCCATGAGCATCAGTGGTAGGAGTCATGTTGTTAATACTAGTAGAGGTGCAGAGAGTGAGTCTGAGAAAAATAGTAATGAGAGATTTAGGCTGTTGTCGCCTAGTTGATTTAAATAGGAGAGGCTAATAAGGCTGATCAGAAGGCTATAGGTAGTTGAGTTAATTCAGAGTATGTTGGGTTTTGATAGTCATGTTATCGGTATGAGTATGGCAGTAGGGACAATAATTTTTAGCATTGTAGGAGGCTTAAGTTTTGTACATAGTCGGTGCCATATGTGTTTGATACCATTACTAGTAGGGATAAGCCCAGTGCCGCCTCGCAGGCTGCAAATACGAGCAGGATGATAGGAGTCATGCTAGCTAGTGTGAAGTGATTATTTAGAATTGCCACGGTTATCATGATAAATAGGGATAGTATTATGCCTTCTAGACCTAGGAGGGAAGATATTAGGTGGGATCGGTACATCAGTAGTCCTATAAGTGACATGAGGAAAGCCAGGAAGATATTAATATAGACTATGGACATCTGATAATTATAGGGTAAGCTACAATCTAATGAGTCGAAATCATTTGTTTTAGTTTAAACTAATTATCATATTCAGTTCACTCTAGTCCTTTTTGGGTTCATTCGTAGGCTAGGCTTGCGGCTAATAGAGAGATTAGTAGAAGAGCTATGGTAAGTATGGTTGATAATTTGTTTGTTTGTGAGGCCCAAGGAAGAGGGAGTAGTAGTGCAATTTCTAGGTCAAATAGCAAGAATGTAATCGCTACTAAGAAAAATTTTATAGAGAAAGGCAGGCGGGCGGATCCTATGGGGTCAAATCCACATTCATAAGGACTTGCTTTTTCTGCATAGATATTTAGTTGGGGTAGTCAGAATGCGATGAGTGCAAGTAGTGTGGGTAGAAGTGTATTGGTGAGCAGGGCGAGTATTACGTTTATTATTCCCTTTCGGATTATACCGAAACTGGTTGATTGGAAGTCAACTGTACTTGTTAATACTAAAGGAATAGGATCCTCATCAATAAATAGAAACGTATAGGAATAGTCAAACCACGTCTACGAAATGTCAATCTCAAGCAAGCGGCTTCAAATCCAAAGTG
Organism: Panthera pardus; assembly: GCF_024362965.1. Taxonomy (NCBI): domain Eukaryota; kingdom Metazoa; phylum Chordata; class Mammalia; order Carnivora; family Felidae; genus Panthera; species Panthera pardus. The sequence goes on from NW_026527031.1 coordinate 10,883, forward strand.
GTGGCTCGATGTGAAGTGATCTTTTAGTTGGCGCAAGAAGCATACAATTAGGAAGGTAGAGCCGATAATTACGTGTAGTCCGTGGAATCCTGTAGCCATGAAGAAGGTGGATCCGTAGACTCCGTCTGAGATTGTGAATGATGTTTCATAGTATTCGGAGGCTTGGAGGAGGGTGAAGTAGACTCCTAGGGAGATTGTAATAAACAGTGCTTGGAGTATGTGTTTTCGATTCCCTTCTATTAAACTGTGGTGAGCTCAGGTGACTGACACTCCGGAAGCTAGAAGTACGGAGGTATTGAGTAGTGGGACTTCTAGGGGGTTTAGGGGAATAATACCTGTTGGTGGTCAGCATCCTCCCAATTCAGGAGTTGGGGCTAGACTTGAGTGGTAGAAGGCCCAGACAAAGCCTGCGAAGAAGAATACGTCTGAGGTGATAAAGAGAATTATTCCATAACGGAGACCTTTTTGAACGATGGGTGTGTGGTGACCTTGGAATGTGCTTTCCCGAATAATGTCTCGTCACCATTGATATATAGTCAGTAGGTTAGTGGTTATACCTAGGGTCAATAATAGTATTGAGTTGTAGTGAAATCATATGGCCAGACCTGAAGTTATCAGTAGGGCTGAAAGGGCTCCCGTAAGTGGCCATGGACTGGGGTTAACCATATGGTATGCGTGGGTTTGATGGGTCATTAAGTATTGTCATGTAGATACAGGCTTACAAGTAGGGTAAAGACGTAGGCTTGGATTAGAGCCACAGCAAATTCAAGGATTGTCAGTAGGATGAGGATAATAAAGGTAATTAAAGCAACAGAGGTACTAATGTTTGTTAGGGCCAGAGCAGCTCCTCCAATTAAGTGTATGAATAGGTGGCCTGCAGTAATGTTAGCTGTAAGTCGTACGGCCAGAGCCACGGGCTGGATAAAAAGGCTAATGGTTTCAATAATTACAAGCATAGGGATCAGGGGGATTGGTGTTCCTTGTGGTAGAAAAGTGGGCCAGGGACGCTTTAGTTTTGTGGCGAAACCCGGTGATTACGGTACCGGCTCATAGGGGAATAGCTATTCCTAAGTTTATTGATAATTGGGTAGTTGGAGTAAATGAGTGAGGCAGTAGACCTAACAGGTTTGTTGATCCAATAAATAAAATGAGAGCTATGAGTATTAGGGCCCAAGTTTGTCCTTTGTGATTGTGAATGGCTAGTATTTGTTTTGAAGTTAGTTGTACTAATCACTGTTGAAGTGAGACTAAACGGTTATTAATTAGTCGGTTAGGTGAGGGGAATAGAATGCTGGGGAACATCATAATTAATACGACAACAGGCAATCCTATTATTGTTGGGGTAGTGAAAGAGGTGAATAGATTTTCGTTCCTTTTTTTTTTTTCTCAAGGGTTAGGCTGTTTTAGTGCAGCTGTAGATTTGGGTTCCGGGCTTGAAGGATACAGGTGTTTTGAGATTTTTAGTTGAAATATAATAAATAGTGTTATAATTCTTGAAATAATAGTGATGAATCAGGTTGATGTATCTAACTGTGGCATGTCATTAAGGGGAGGTTTAAACTCCCAGTTTTTAACTTAAAAGGTTAACGCTAGTTTAGCTTCTTAATGAATTTACAGTATAGACGCAGATCATTTTTCAAAATATGCTAATGGGACTAGTTCAAGAACAATGGGCATAAAACTGTGGTTTGAGCCGCAGATCTCTGAGCACTGACCATAATAGAGTCCAGGTCGTGTACCCATTAGGGTTGTTTGGTTTAGTCGGCCTGGAATAGCATCAGTTTTTAGGCCCAGGGATGGGACGGCTCATGAGTGTAGTACGTCTTCTGATGAGATTAACACGCGAATGGTCACTTCTATTGGTAGTGCTACTCGGTTATCAACTTCTAATAGTCGGAGTTCTCCGGGCTTTGGCTCTTGAGTGGGAATTATACAGGAGTCAAAGCTTAGGTCTTCAGAGTCAGTGTATTCATAGCTTCAATACCATTGATGTCCCATGGTCTTTACAGTAAGAGAGGGGCTATTAATCTCGTCTATTATATAGAGAATTCGTAAGGAGGGTAGGGCAATGAGAATTAAGATGATAGCTGGTAAAATGGTTCAGATGGTTTCTACTTCTTGGGCATCCATTGTGCTTGTGTGCGTGAGTTTGGTTGTTAGTATTAGTGAGATGATATAAAGGACTAGGGAGCTAATTAGGAATACAATTATTAGTGTGTGATCATGGAAGTGTAGGAGCTCTTCTATGATGGGGGATGTAGCATCTTGAAAACCTAGTTGGAAGGGGTATGCCATGGAAGTACATAGGGCTTAAACCTATAATTTAACCTTGACAGAGTCATGTAATTGTTTTACTAATACTTCTTGATTGAGAAAGACATAATGGTTATGGTATTGGCTTGAAACCAGTCTAAGGAGGTTCGATTCCTTCCTTTCTTATTTTAACAGCACACAGGTTGGCTCTTCAAATGTGTGATATGGAGGGGGACATCCATGCAGCCATTCAAGATTAGTTGTGGTTAGTTCCACTATGGCCACTTCTCGCTTTGATGCAAAAGCTTCTCACACTATACAAACTATTAATATTACTGCTGTTAGTGAAATAAAAGAGCCTATTGAGGAGATTGTGTTTCAAGTTGTATATGCGTCTGGGTAGTCAGAATAACGTCGAGGCATTCCGGACAGGCCTAGAAAATGCTGAGGGAAAAACGTTATATTGACACCTACGAACATAATCGTAAAATGAATTTTTGCCCAAGTGTTATCGAGAGTATACCCTGAGAATAGGGGGAATCAATGGACGAAGCCTCCTATGAGAGCAAATACTGCTCCTATTGACAAGACATAGTGGAAGTGGGCTACTACGTAGTATGTGTCGTGAAGAACAATATCTAATGAGGAATTTGCTAGTACAATTCCTGTTAAGCCTCCTACGGTGAATAGGAAAACGAATCCCAGAGCTCATAGCATAGCAGGGGACCATTTGATATTACCTCCATGAAGAGTGGCCAGTCAGCTAAATACTTTTACCCCAGTGGGAATAGCAATAATTATAGTAGCTGATGTAAAGTATGCTCGTGTGTCCACATCTATCCCCACAGTAAACATGGGATGGGCTCATACGATAAAGCCCAGAAAGCCAATTGATGTTATAGCTCAGACTATTCCCATGTAGCCAAAAGGTTCTTTTTTACCTGAGTAGTAGGTAACAATATGTGAAATTATTCCAAACCCGGGTAAAATTAAAATGTAGACTTCTGGGTGACCGAAAAATCAGAATAGGTGTTGATATAAGATAGGATCCCCTCCTCCGGCGGGGTCAAAAAATGTGGTGTTCAGATTTCGATCTGTCAGTAGTATAGTGATGCCTGCTGCTAAAACTGGTAGTGATAGAAGTAGCAATACAGCAGTGATTAAGACCGATCAGACAAATAGGGGTGTTTGATATTGGGATAGAGCAGGGGGTTTTATATTAATAATAGTAGTAATAAAATTAATAGCACCTAAGATTGAGGGGACACCTGCTAGGTGTAGTGAAAAAATAGTTAGATCTACGGATGCTCCTGCATGAGCTAGGTTGCCGGCTAGAGGTGGGTGTACTGTCCATCCAGTCCCTGCTCCAGCCTCTACCATAGATGATGCGAGCAAAAGTAGGAAAGACGGGGGAAGGAGTCAGAAGCTCATATTATTCATTCGAGGGAATGCTATATCGGGGGCTCCAATTATTAGTGGAACCAATCAGTTTCCGAATCCTCCAATCATAATAGGCATTACTATAAAGAAGATTATTACAAAGGCATGGGCGGTGACGACTACATTATAAATTTGGTCGTCCCCTAGTAGCGTGCCAGGTTGACCCAGTTCGGCTCGGATGAAGAGACTGAGAGCGGTCCCTACCATACCGGCCCAGGCGCCAAATAGAAGGTAAAGAGTTCCAATATCTTTGTGATTGGTTGAAAATAGTCAGCGGTTTATGAACATAGGTAAAATGGCTGAGTAAGCATTAGACTGTAAATCTAAAGACAGAGGTTCAGTCCTCTTTTTACCAAGTCCTGCAGTGAATGTCATATTGAATTGCAAATTCAAAGAAGCAGCTTGACGCTGCCGGGGCTTCTCCCGCCTTTTTTTTCTAGACGGCGGGAGAAGTAGATTGAAGCCAGTGGACTAGGGTATTTAGCTGTTAACTAAAATTTCGTGGGGTTGGGGCCCACCAATCTAGTAAGGGCTTAGCTTAATTAAAGTGTTTGATTTGCAATCAATTGATGTAAGATAGATTCTTGCAGTCCTTAGGATTAATTGGTATGCAGAAGTTAAGTCTGTTAGGGCTTACTTAGAGCTTTGAAGGCTCTTGGTCTAATTTAACCTAAACTTCTAATCTAGGATGGATAGTATTGGTGCGAGTGGTAAGTAGCATGGTGGATATTACAATTAAGGGAGGGGGGGGGTAAAAGGATTGTTTTTTCTGTGCACTCGAATCGTCATTTTATTTTTATACAGTTGTTTGAGGGGAATATAGTCAGTGCAGTGGTATACGTTAGTCGTATGTAGAAGTACAGGTTAAGTAGTGCTGTTATAGCTAGTAGTGTGGGCATTATAATTATTTCGTTTTTAGTTAGTCCCGGAATGATTATTCATTTTGGGATGAAGCCGGAGAGTGGAGGAAGGCCGCCTAGAGACATTATTAGTACTAGGATAAATGAGGTGATTAGGGGTGTTTTGTTTCATGTTTGTGATAGGGATGATGTTGTGGTGGTGGAGTTGTGTATGAATAATATGAAGGTGGTTAGTGTTATGATGATGTAGATGGTCAGGTTTAAAATTATTATTGTGGGGCTATATATTATGATGGCTGCTATTCAGCCTATGTGGGCAATTGAGGAATATGCTATAATTTTTCGTAGTTGGGTTTGGTTAAGTCCTCCTCAGCCTCCGACTATAACTGATATGATGGCTATTGTTAGGAGTAGGTTGGGATTGATGGTGGGTGAGATTTGGTATAGGATTGATAGTGGAGCAATTTTTTGTCATGTGAGTAGGATTAGGCCTGAGGATATGGAGATTCCTTGTGTAACTTCGGGCACTCAGAAGTGGAATGGGGCTAGTCCTAGTTTTATTGCTAAGGCGGTTGTTATTATGATAGATGCTATGGGGTTGAGATCTTTTGATACAGTTCATTGTCCTGAATGCAGTAGGTTGATGATGATTCCTATTATTAGGAGTACTGAAGCAGTTGCTTGTGTCAGGAAATATTTTGTGGCTGCTTCTATGGCTCGTGGATTATATTTTTTTATGAGGATGGGAATAATGGCTAATAGGTTTATTTCGAGGCCGATTCAGACTATAAGTCAATGGGAGGCTGTTATTACGATTATAGTTCCTGAAATAACGGTTGATATAATGATAATAAAAATAGGGGGTTTGATTAGTATGGGAAGGGTATAAACCAACATTTTCGGGGTATGGGCCCGATAGCTTATTTAGCTGACCTTACTTTAGAATGTGGTGTAATATTGGTAGCACGAAGATTTTTGGATTCTTAGGATTAGGTTCGATTCCTATAATTCTAGAAATAAACCTCTAAGTTTTACTCTATCAAAGTAACTCTTTTGTCAGACATATTTCTTATGTTTGAGGTGGAATGCTTGCTGTACTGATGGGTAGGGAGACGTGTCATATACATAGGGCTAGGGTAAGGGGTAGAAAGCTATTTCATAAGAGGTGTATTAATTGGTCATATCGGAATCGTGGGTAAGATGCTCGGATTCATAGGAAGGTGGTTGAATGATTGAATGATTAGGAAATTTAAAGTCCCTGTTGTGTTTTGGATGTATAGTAGTGCGACTAAGGAGGGGTAGTGAGCCTACCAAGGTGTAGAATAGAAAGTATAGGCCAGCGTTTAGTCGCTCCGTTTGATTACCCCATCGAGTGATAATAATGAGGGTGGGGATTAATGTGGCTTCAAATAGAATGTAGAATATAATTAGTTCTGTGGCGGTGAATGTTATAATTAAGAGAAGTTGTAAGATAATAAGTATTGTGATGTATAGTTTTTTTTCGGGCTAAGGTCTCTTTTGACAGGTGTGATTGACTAGCCATGAGCATCAGTGGTAGGAGTCATGTTGTTAATACTAGTAGAGGTGCAGAGAGTGAGTCTGAGAAAAATAGTAATGAGAGATTTAGGCTGTTGTCGCCTAGTTGATTTAAATAGGAGAGGCTAATAAGGCTGATCAGAAGGCTATAGGTAGTTGAGTTAATTCAGAGTATGTTGGGTTTTGATAGTCATGTTATCGGTATGAGTATGGCAGTAGGGACAATAATTTTTAGCATTGTAGGAGGCTTAAGTTTTGTACATAGTCGGTGCCATATGTGTTTGATACCATTACTAGTAGGGATAAGCCCAGTGCCGCCTCGCAGGCTGCAAATACGAGCAGGATGATAGGAGTCATGCTAGCTAGTGTGAAGTGATTATTTAGAATTGCCACGGTTATCATGGCAATGAAAAAATAGGGATAGTATTATGCCTTCTAGACCTAGGAGGGAAGATATTAGGTGGGATCGGTACATCAGTAGTCCTATAAGTGACATGAGGAAAGCCAGGAAGATATTAATATAGACTATGGACATCTGATAATTATAGGGTAAGCTACAATCTAATGAGTCGAAATCATTTGTTTTAGTTTAAACTAATTATCATATTCAGTTCACTCTAGTCCTTTTTGGGTTCATTCGTAGGCTAGGCTTGCGGCTAATAGAGAGATTAGTAGAAGAGCTATGGTAAGTATGGTTGATAATTTGTTTGTTTGTGAGGCCCAAGGAAGAGGGAGTAGTAGTGCAATTTCTAGGTCAAATAGCAAGAATGTAATCGCTACTAAGAAAAATTTTATAGAGAAAGGCAGGCGGGCGGATCCTATGGGGTCAAATCCACATTCATAAGGACTTGCTTTTTCTGCATAGATATTTAGTTGGGGTAGTCAGAATGCGATGAGTGCAAGTAGTGTGGGTAGAAGTGTATTGGTGAGCAGGGCGAGTATTACGTTTATTATTCCCTTTCGGATTATACCGAAACTGGTTGATTGGAAGTCAACTGTACTTGTTAATACTAAAGGAATAGGATCCTCATCAATAAATAGAAACGTATAGGAATAGTCAAACCACGTCTACGAAATGTCAATCTCAAGCAAGCGGCTTCAAATCCAAAGTGGTGGCTCGATGTGAAGTGATCTTTTAGTTGGCGCAAGAAGCATACAATTAGGAAGGTAGAGCCGATAATTACGTGTAGTCCGTGGAATCCTGTAGCCATGAAGAAGGTGGATCCGTAGACTCCGTCTGAGATTGTGAATGATGTTTCATAGTATTCGGAGGCTTGGAGGAGGGTGAAGTAGACTCCTAGGGAGATTGTAATAAACAGTGCTTGGAGTATGTGTTTTCGATTCCCTTCTATTAAACTGTGGTGAGCTCAGGTGACTGACACTCCGGAAGCTAGAAGTACGGAGGTATTGAGTAGTGGGACTTCTAGGGGGTTTAGGGGAATAATACCTGTTGGTGGTCAGCATCCTCCCAATTCAGGAGTTGGGGCTAGACTTGAGTGGTAGAAGGCCCAGACAAAGCCTGCGAAGAAGAATACGTCTGAGGTGATAAAGAGAATTATTCCATAACGGAGACCTTTTTGAACGATGGGTGTGTGGTGACCTTGGAATGTGCTTTCCCGAATAATGTCTCGTCACCATTGATATATAGTCAGTAGGTTAGTGGTTATACCTAGGGTCAATAATAGTATTGAGTTGTAGTGAAATCATATGGCCAGACCTGAAGTTATCAGTAGGGCTGAAAGGGCTCCCGTAAGTGGCCATGGACTGGGGTTAACCATATGGTATGCGTGGGTTTGATGGGTCATTAAGTATTGTCATGTAGATACAGGCTTACAAGTAGGGTAAAGACGTAGGCTTGGATTAGAGCCACAGCAAATTCAAGGATTGTCAGTAGGATGAGGATAATAAAGGTAATTAAAGCAACAGAGGTACTAATGTTTGTTAGGGCCAGAGCAGCTCCTCCAATTAAGTGTATGAATAGGTGGCCTGCAGTAATGTTAGCTGTAAGTCGTACGGCCAGAGCCACGGGCTGGATAAAAAGGCTAATGGTTTCAATAATTACAAGCATAGGGATCAGGGGGATTGGTGTTCCTTGTGGTAGAAAAGTGGGCCAGGGACGCTTTAGTTTTGTGGCGAAACCCGGTGATTACGGTACCGGCTCATAGGGGAATAGCTATTCCTAAGTTTATTGATAATTGGGTAGTTGGAGTAAATGAGTGAGGCAGTAGACCTAACAGGTTTGTTGATCCAATAAATAAAATGAGAGCTATGAGTATTAGGGCCCAAGTTTGTCCTTTGTGATTGTGAATGGCTAGTATTTGTTTTGAAGTTAGTTGTACTAATCACTGTTGAAGTGAGACTAAACGGTTATTAATTAGTCGGTTAGGTGAGGGGAATAGAATGCTGGGGAACATCATAATTAATACGACAACAGGCAATCCTATTATTGTTGGGGTAGTGAAAGAGGTGAATAGATTTTCGTTCCTTTTTTTTTTTTCTCAAGGGTTAGGCTGTTTTAGTGCAGCTGTAGATTTGGGTTCCGGGCTTGAAGGATACAGGTGTTTTGAGATTTTTAGTTGAAATATAATAAATAGTGTTATAATTCTTGAAATAATAGTGATGAATCAGGTTGATGTATCTAACTGTGGCATGTCATTAAGGGGAGGTTTAAACTCCCAGTTTTTAACTTAAAAGGTTAACGCTAGTTTAGCTTCTTAATGAATTTACAGTATAGACGCAGATCATTTTTCAAAATATGCTAATGGGACTAGTTCAAGAACAATGGGCATAAAACTGTGGTTTGAGCCGCAGATCTCTGAGCACTGACCATAATAGAGTCCAGGTCGTGTACCCATTAGGGTTGTTTGGTTTAGTCGGCCTGGAATAGCATCAGTTTTTAGGCCCAGGGATGGGACGGCTCATGAGTGTAGTACGTCTTCTGATGAGATTAACACGCGAATGGTCACTTCTATTGGTAGTGCTACTCGGTTATCAACTTCTAATAGTCGGAGTTCTCCGGGCTTTGGCTCTTGAGTGGGAATTATACAGGAGTCAAAGCTTAGGTCTTCAGAGTCAGTGTATTCATAGCTTCAATACCATTGATGTCCCATGGTCTTTACAGTAAGAGAGGGGCTATTAATCTCGTCTATTATATAGAGAATTCGTAAGGAGGGTAGGGCAATGAGAATTAAGATGATAGCTGGTAAAATGGTTCAGATGGTTTCTACTTCTTGGGCATCCATTGTGCTTGTGTGCGTGAGTTTGGTTGTTAGTATTAGTGAGATGATATAAAGGACTAGGGAGCTAATTAGGAATACAATTATTAGTGTGTGATCATGGAAGTGTAGGAGCTCTTCTATGATGGGGGATGTAGCATCTTGAAAACCTAGTTGGAAGGGGTATGCCATGGAAGTACATAGGGCTTAAACCTATAATTTAACCTTGACAGAGTCATGTAATTGTTTTACTAATACTTCTTGATTGAGAAAGACATAATGGTTATGGTATTGGCTTGAAACCAGTCTAAGGAGGTTCGATTCCTTCCTTTCTTATTTTAACAGCACACAGGTTGGCTCTTCAAATGTGTGATATGGAGGGGGACATCCATGCAGCCATTCAAGATTAGTTGTGGTTAGTTCCACTATGGCCACTTCTCGCTTTGATGCAAAAGCTTCTCACACTATACAAACTATTAATATTACTGCTGTTAGTGAAATAAAAGAGCCTATTGAGGAGATTGTGTTTCAAGTTGTATATGCGTCTGGGTAGTCAGAATAACGTCGAGGCATTCCGGACAGGCCTAGAAAATGCTGAGGGAAAAACGTTATATTGACACCTACGAACATAATCGTAAAATGAATTTTTGCCCAAGTGTTATCGAGAGTATACCCTGAGAATAGGGGGAATCAATGGACGAAGCCTCCTATGAGAGCAAATACTGCTCCTATTGACAAGACATAGTGGAAGTGGGCTACTACGTAGTATGTGTCGTGAAGAACAATATCTAATGAGGAATTTGCTAGTACAATTCCTGTTAAGCCTCCTACGGTGAATAGGAAAACGAATCCCAGAGCTCATAGCATAGCAGGGGACCATTTGATATTACCTCCATGAAGAGTGGCCAGTCAGCTAAATACTTTTACCCCAGTGGGAATAGCAATAATTATAGTAGCTGATGTAAAGTATGCTCGTGTGTCCACATCTATCCCCACAGTAAACATGGGATGGGCTCATACGATAAAGCCCAGAAAGCCAATTGATGTTATAGCTCAGACTATTCCCATGTAGCCAAAAGGTTCTTTTTTACCTGAGTAGTAGGTAACAATATGTGAAATTATTCCAAACCCGGGTAAAATTAAAATGTAGACTTCTGGGTGACCGAAAAATCAGAATAGGTGTTGATATAAGATAGGATCCCCTCCTCCGGCGGGGTCAAAAAATGTGGTGTTCAGATTTCGATCTGTCAGTAGTATAGTGATGCCTGCTGCTAAAACTGGTAGTGATAGAAGTAGCAATACAGCAGTGATTAAGACCGATCAGACAAATAGGGGTGTTTGATATTGGGATAGAGCAGGGGGTTTTATATTAATAATAGTAGTAATAAAATTAATAGCACCTAAGATTGAGGGGACACCTGCTAGGTGTAGTGAAAAAATAGTTAGATCTACGGATGCTCCTGCATGAGCTAGGTTGCCGGCTAGAGGTGGGTGTACTGTCCATCCAGTCCCTGCTCCAGCCTCTACCATAGATGATGCGAGCAAAAGTAGGAAAGACGGGGGAAGGAGTCAGAAGCTCATATTATTCATTCGAGGGAATGCTATATCGGGGGCTCCAATTATTAGTGGAACCAATCAGTTTCCGAATCCTCCAATCATAATAGGCATTACTATAAAGAAGATTATTACAAAGGCATGGGCGGTGACGACTACATTATAAATTTGGTCGTCCCCTAGTAGCGTGCCAGGTTGACCCAGTTCGGCTCGGATGAAGAGACTGAGAGCGGTCCCTACCATACCGGCCCAGGCGCCAAATAGAAGGTAAAGAGTTCCAATATCTTTGTGATTGGTTGAAAATAGTCAGCGGTTTATGAACATAGGTAAAATGGCTGAGTAAGCATTAGACTGTAAATCTAAAGACAGAGGTTCAGTCCTCTTTTTACCAAGTCCTGCAGTGAATGTCATATTGAATTGCAAATTCAAAGAAGCAGCTTGACGCTGCCGGGGCTTCTCCCGCCTTTTTTTTCTAGACGGCGGGAGAAGTAGATTGAAGCCAGTGGACTAGGGTATTTAGCTGTTAACTAAAATTTCGTGGGGTTGGGGCCCACCAATCTAGTAAGGGCTTAGCTTAATTAAAGTGTTTGATTTGCAATCAATTGATGTAAGATAGATTCTTGCAGTCCTTAGGATTAATTGGTATGCAGAAGTTAAGTCTGTTAGGGCTTACTTAGAGCTTTGAAGGCTCTTGGTCTAATTTAACCTAAACTTCTAATCTAGGATGGATAGTATTGGTGCGAGTGGTAAGTAGCATGGTGGATATTACAATTAAGGGAGGGGGGGGGTAAAAGGATTGTTTTTTCTGTGCACTCGAATCGTCATTTTATTTTTATACAGTTGTTTGAGGGGAATATAGTCAGTGCAGTGGTATACGTTAGTCGTATGTAGAAGTACAGGTTAAGTAGTGCTGTTATAGCTAGTAGTGTGGGCATTATAATTATTTCGTTTTTAGTTAGTCCCGGAATGATTATTCATTTTGGGATGAAGCCGGAGAGTGGAGGAAGGCCGCCTAGAGACATTATTAGTACTAGGATAAATGAGGTGATTAGGGGTGTTTTGTTTCATGTTTGTGATAGGGATGATGTTGTGGTGGTGGAGTTGTGTATGAATAATATGAAGGTGGTTAGTGTTATGATGATGTAGATGGTCAGGTTTAAAATTATTATTGTGGGGCTATATATTATGATGGCTGCTATTCAGCCTATGTGGGCAATTGAGGAATATGCTATAATTTTTCGTAGTTGGGTTTGGTTAAGTCCTCCTCAGCCTCCGACTATAACTGATATGATGGCTATTGTTAGGAGTAGGTTGGGATTGATGGTGGGTGAGATTTGGTATAGGATTGATAGTGGAGCAATTTTTTGTCATGTGAGTAGGATTAGGCCTGAGGATATGGAGATTCCTTGTGTAACTTCGGGCACTCAGAAGTGGAATGGGGCTAGTCCTAGTTTTATTGCTAAGGCGGTTGTTATTATGATAGATGCTATGGGGTTGAGATCTTTTGATACAGTTCATTGTCCTGAATGCAGTAGGTTGATGATGATTCCTATTATTAGGAGTACTGAAGCAGTTGCTTGTGTCAGGAAATATTTTGTGGCTGCTTCTATGGCTCGTGGATTATATTTTTTTATGAGGATGGGAATAATGGCTAATAGGTTTATTTCGAGGCCGATTCAGACTATAAGTCAATGGGAGGCTGTTATTACGATTATAGTTCCTGAAATAACGGTTGATATAATGATAATAAAAATAGGGGGTTTGATTAGTATGGGAAGGGTATAAACCAACATTTTCGGGGTATGGGCCCGATAGCTTATTTAGCTGACCTTACTTTAGAATGTGGTGTAATATTGGTAGCACGAAGATTTTTGGATTCTTAGGATTAGGTTCGATTCCTATAATTCTAGAAATAAACCTCTAAGTTTTACTCTATCAAAGTAACTCTTTTGTCAGACATATTTCTTATGTTTGAGGTGGAATGCTTGCTGTACTGATGGGTAGGGAGACGTGTCATATACATAGGGCTAGGGTAAGGGGTAGAAAGCTATTTCATAAGAGGTGTATTAATTGGTCATATCGGAATCGTGGGTAAGATGCTCGGATTCATAGGAAGGTGGTTGAATGATTGAATGATTAGGAAATTTAAAGTCCCTGTTGTGTTTTGGATGTATAGTAGTGCGACTAAGGAGGGGTAGTGAGCCTACCAAGGTGTAGAATAGAAAGTATAGGCCAGCGTTTAGTCGCTCCGTTTGATTACCCCATCGAGTGATAATAATGAGGGTGGGGATTAATGTGGCTTCAAATAGAATGTAGAATATAATTAGTTCTGTGGCGGTGAATGTTATAATTAAGAGAAGTTGTAAGATAATAAGTATTGTGATGTATAGTTTTTTTTCGGGCTAAGGTCTCTTTTGACAGGTGTGATTGACTAGCCATGAGCATCAGTGGTAGGAGTCATGTTGTTAATACTAGTAGAGGTGCAGAGAGTGAGTCTGAGAAAAATAGTAATGAGAGATTTAGGCTGTTGTCGCCTAGTTGATTTAAATAGGAGAGGCTAATAAGGCTGATCAGAAGGCTATAGGTAGTTGAGTTAATTCAGAGTATGTTGGGTTTTGATAGTCATGTTATCGGTATGAGTATGGCAGTAGGGACAATAATTTTTAGCATTGTAGGAGGCTTAAGTTTTGTACATAGTCGGTGCCATATGTGTTTGATACCATTACTAGTAGGGATAAGCCCAGTGCCGCCTCGCAGGCTGCAAATACGAGCAGGATGATAGGAGTCATGCTAGCTAGTGTGAAGTGATTATTTAGAATTGCCACGGTTATCATGATAAATAGGGATAGTATTATGCCTTCTAGACCTAGGAGGGAAGATATTAGGTGGGATCGGTACATCAGTAGTCCTATAAGTGACATGAGGAAAGCCAGGAAGATATTAATATAGACTATGGACATCTGATAATTATAGGGTAAGCTACAATCTAATGAGTCGAAATCATTTGTTTTAGTTTAAACTAATTATCATATTCAGTTCACTCTAGTCCTTTTTGGGTTCATTCGTAGGCTAGGCTTGCGGCTAATAGAGAGATTAGTAGAAGAGCTATGGTAAGTATGGTTGATAATTTGTTTGTTTGTGAGGCCCAAGGAAGAGGGAGTAGTAGTGCAATTTCTAGGTCAAATAGCAAGAATGTAATCGCTACTAAGAAAAATTTTATAGAGAAAGGCAGGCGGGCGGATCCTATGGGGTCAAATCCACATTCATAAGGACTTGCTTTTTCTGCATAGATATTTAGTTGGGGTAGTCAGAATGCGATGAGTGCAAGTAGTGTGGGTAGAAGTGTATTGGTGAGCAGGGCGAGTATTACGTTTATTATTCCCTTTCGGATTATACCGAAACTGGTTGATTGGAAGTCAACTGTACTTGTTAATACTAAAGGAATAGGATCCTCATCAATAAATAGAAACGTATAGGAATAGTCAAACCACGTCTACGAAATGTCAATCTCAAGCAAGCGGCTTCAAATCCAAAGTGGTGGCTCGATGTGAAGTGATCTTTTAGTTGGCGCAAGAAGCATACAATTAGGAAGGTAGAGCCGATAATTACGTGTAGTCCGTGGAATCC
>NW_026527032.1:0-24835 GCF_024362965.1 Panthera pardus
TAACTGGGCTTGTGCTTACCCTGAGAGGGGTTTGTGCTCACCCTGAGCAGGTCACAAGTTTAACTGGACCAGGATAGAAGTCACCCAGAGCAGGTTTATCGGTGACCCAGAGCAGGGCACAAGGTCACACAATGTAGGGCATGAGCTCACAAGCAGTGGGGCATGACTCAACCGGAGTAGAGCAGAAACTTACCTTAATGGAGTCTGAGCTCATACAGAGCAGGTTATGAGCTCACCTGAATTAGGACACCAGCCCATTAGATATGGGACTTCAGGTTATTTGGAATAGTGCTTCAGCTCACCTGCAGCTGGGCTTGAGGTCACCTAGAGCAGGGCACAAGGTCACTGAGAACAGCACAGGAACTTACCTGCAGCAGAACTTGTGTTCACCCAGAGCGGGGCTCGAGGTCACTAGGAGCAGGGCACGAGGTCACATGCAGCAGGGCACAAGATCACATAGAGCAGGGCTTGTGTTTACCAGGAGTGAGCTAGAGATCATTCAGAGCAAGACTGAAGCTCACCCCAGATCAGGGCTTGAGTTCACCCAGAGCAGGTTTGAAGTCACCCAGAGTGTAGCTCAAGGGCTGGTACTCACACAGAGCAGGCTCATGCTAACCTGGAGCAGGGTTCATGCTCACACAAAGTGGGAATAGACCTCAACCAATGAGCGACTCAAACTCACAAACCGTGAGATCATACCTGAGTCAAAGTCAGATGCTTAAACAATTGAGCCTCAGATTTCATATTAAAAGTATCAATTTCTAAAAAAAATTTTCCTAGTCCAAATCATTAAAATTCCATTTTAAAGAATCTCAACTCTAAGAAGTACCATATGAGTTGTCTTCCCTTCTCTCTTGGTAAATATGAAGAGGGGGCATTTAGCAGACATTAATGCCAAGTACTTAATCTTTGAAAACCCTACAATGTTTACATTTGATATCTTAACTTACATAGATTTAAGTTATATACGTCTGATATCTGAGACAAAAATACAGATTTACTAATCTTGTACCTTACATTTCCTTTTGCATATCTTCAGCTGAAAATTCAAGAGTGGTAATTTCCGTTTATTAACAGCAACAAAAATGAAAACTGAAAAAAATGTTTATTACTCAGAGTTGGTATACTAATTTTTATATAAATGATTCTTAATGTAGTAGTGTTTAAAGTACTGTTCTTAAAATGACTTAGTTGGTGAAATGTTATCAATTATGAAAAAATAAAATATAATTAAAAAATAGATATACTCTATCTCTAAATTCAACAACTGTGCATATCTTGCTGTCTCTGGGTTAACTCAATGTATAACTATATAATTATTGTGTGTAGAGTCTTTAGAAAATTCCTAAATTATTGTATAAAGACAACCCCTTATCTCTTAAGATTAAGGATATTGTCCCATATGTGCAAAAGACAGCTCCTCAGGATATATAATTTTCACAAAGAGAGTTCTCCAGCTAAGGAACATTTTGTGTAAGGTTCTATATGTGTTTTACACAAAGAGTTACAGATCATCATGATGAAAGACATTCCAGAAAGTTACAGACTTTATCTTAAGCTTTTACTATGTGCAAGCCTGTATGGCTTTAGTTTCATAGGAATTTAGGGAGGCTTATTTCATGTTTGAAAAAACATTTTTTTTTTAGGTTATTTGTCCATGAGGCAGATGTATAATTTATACTCGAGGCAGAAACAAAGCCCATGCTTTGAAGTTTGGCCAAGTCATTCTGAACATGGTAAATGTTAAAGTATGGATTCGTTGAGAGCCCATGAACGGGGCCCACAATCATTAAAAGTTGGAGATTTTATTTATTAGCCTTCATCATCTAAATTCTCAGAAAATACAGTTAAAATATATGTTGTTATTCATTTGGATAAATGTCTTAAATTTTCATCTACCATCTTATAGACAAACTTTGACTTCTCTACTTCTTATATATTTGCTAGAAATCTAAATAAGCCTCATCAAAGAAAAATTATTTTATTTTTTAAATAAATTTATTGTCAGATTGGCTTACAGAAAACACCCAGTGCTGATCCCAACAAGTGCATTCCTCAGTGCCCATCACCCATTTCCCCCTCTTCCCCATCCTCCCATCAACCCTGTTTGTTCTCTGTATTTGTCTCTTATGGTGTGCCTCCCTCCCTCTCTGTTTGCAACTATTTTTTCCCCTTTCCTTCCCCCACGGTCTTCCAGTTCCATCCATGTTGTTGCACATGGCATGATTCCATTCTCTCTTTGCCAGGTAGTATTCCATTGTGTGTACACACACACACACACACACACACACACACACACACACACACACACACACCACATCTTCCTTATCCATTCATCAGCTGATGTACATTTAGGCTCTTTCCATAATTTGGCTATTGTTGAAGGTGCTGCTATAAACATTGGGGTACAAGTTTCGTTCCCCATGCATCCTATGCCCCTATGCATCACCACTCCTGTATCCCTTGGGTAAGTTCCTAGCAGTGCTATTGCTGGGTCATAGGATAGTTCTATTTTTAATTTTTTGTGGAACCTCCACGCTGTTTTCCAGAGTGGCTGCACCAGTTTGCTTTCCCATCAACAGTGCAATAAGGTTCCCATTTCTCCACATCCTCACCAGGATCTGTAGTTTCCTGATTTGTTCATTTTAGCCACTCTGACTGGTGTGAAGTGCTTATGGATAGGAAGAATAAATATTGTTAAAATGTCAATACTACCCAAAGCAATCTACGCATTCAGTGCAATCCCAATCAAAATTTCACTGGCATTCTTCTCAAAGCTAGAACGACAATCCTAAAATTTGTGTGGAAACACAAAAGACCCCAAATAGCCAAAGTAATATTGAAGAAGAAAACCCAAATGGGGGGCATCATAATCCCAGACTTTAGCTTCTACTACAAAGCTGGAATCATCAAGACAGCATGGTACTGCTGGTACTGCATGTACAGCATGGTACAGCAACAGACACACACAGACCAATGTAATAGAATAGAGAACCCAGAATTGGACCCACAAATGTATGGCCAACTAATCTTTGAAAAAGCAGGAAACAACGTCCAATGGAAAAAAGACAGTCTCTTCAGCAAATGGTGCTGGGAGAACTGGACAGCAGTATGCAGGAGAATGAAACTAGACCACTTTCCTACACCATACACAAAAATAAACTCAAAATGGATGAAAGATCTAAATGTGAGACAGGAAACCATCAAAACCCTAGAGGAGAAAGCAGGCAACAACCTCTTTGACCTCAGCCACAGTAACAGCTTGCTCAACACATCTACAAAGGCAAGAGAACTGAAAGCAAAAATGAATTTTTGGGACCTCATCAAGATTAAAATCTGCTGCATTGCAAAGGAAAACACAAAAACTAAAAGGCAACAGACAGAGTGGGAAAAGATATTTGCAAATGACATATCAGATAAAGGGTGAGCATCCAAAACCTATAAAGAACTTTATAGTAAAGGCTTTACCCACCCTTACAGCACACTCTCCTAGGGTCCATCTCATTTCATATTGAACACAGATAACCAGGAAAGACTCTGCCATTTAAAACCAATTTGTAAAGACCAGAAGAAATGGTAATGGATTCCTCAAAGAACAAAGCCAGTATATAGGCAAAAAAAAAAAAAAAAAAAAAAAGAAATCTACAAGGAACATGAAGAATAAAAAGAAATGACACAGCTAAGGGAAGAAAACACATTTCCAATATCTAACACAAGAGAAGTGGAAATATGCTAACTGCCTGATAAAGAATTCAAAATAATTATATTAAGTAGCTCAGTGTATTATAAGAAAACATAGACAACTAAATGAAACAGGAAGATAATATATAAACAAAATGAGAAGCTCAGCCAAAACAAAACAAAACAAAACGAACACACAAACAAGCACACAAAACAAACAAACAAACAAAAACAGAAATGCTGGACAAGAAGAATATAATAGTAAGTGAAAATGTCACTAGAGAGGTTCAAAACTAGATCGGTCAAGCAAAAGAAACAATCAGTGAGCTTGAGAACAGCTCACTTGAATTTATCCAGTCATCACAAGAAAAGAAAGGAAGGAAGGAAGGAAGGAAGGAAGGAAGGCAGGAAAGAAGACAAAGAGAAAGGGAAAGGGGAAGAGAAAGAGGAAGAAGAGGAACAAAGGGAGGGAGGGACGGAGGGAGGGACGGACGGAGGGAGGGAAGGGAGAGGGAGGGAGGGGGAGGAAAAGGAGAAAGGAGGGAGGGGGAGCAGGAGGGAGGAAGGAAGGAAGGAAAGGAGGGAGGAAGGAAGGGGAGACAGAAGGAGAGAGGGAGTGAGAGAGGGAGAGGAGAGAGGGAGGGAGGAAGGGAAACCAAAGGGACCTGAGGATCCCACCAAGCTAACCAAGATACACTAACCAGTATTCTGGAGTCCCTAAAGTCCCAGAAGGAGGGAGATGAGAAGGGGCAGAATATCTATATAAATAAATAATGGGGGGAAAGTTCTCAAATCTGGGGGTGCATAACTGTGAAGTCCAAAGAACCCCAAGTAGATTGAGTGTAAAAAATCTACATTGAGACATCTTATAATGAAATTATCAAAAGCCAAAGACCAAAACAAAACAAAGCAAAATAAGCAAACAAAACACCACCCCAATTTTTTAAATTACCAAGGGAAAAGCAACAATGACATAACAAAGGAGCCCCCAAAAGACTGTCAGAGGATTTCTCCGCCAGTGAAGTTGAATGTTATACCCAGAGTACTGATAAAGAATACTATAATTAATAACATTACTGTATTATCTTAATATCAAAAGTTACCTTAATATCAAACGTTACCTTGATGTAAGTGGATTAAATCCTCAAACAAAAGACATAGTGCGGTAAATCAGATTAGAAAAAAAACAAAAAGTGCTTAGGGAGTTGCCCGTCTCTCTGTGGTCCCGTGGGGCTGGGCACAGCATGTGTCTGGTCTGGCAGCCAGTGCCAGGGTCTTAGTGGGTAAGCCGAGAGTCTTGGTGCCTCAGAATTTAGTCGCATAGCAGTTGAGTATGCCTGGTACCAAAAGTAAGATAACTCAAGGCAGTAGAATTGAAATTGGAAGGTCATCAGCCACGAAAGACCTATTGGAGAAAGCATAGGATAGTAGATAAAATGAAGCAGTGTTTTATCATATGTATTTCGGCAGGCCTTCTGATATTCGACTAAAAAACATTAATTGCTCTTTCTACAGAGAATTGGTCATGCAGTATCAGTTAAATCAAGGAAGTCATCCCCTACATGGTAAGTGTCTTCTATCCTTGATTACACTTGGGAAAATATTACTAAATATCCTCACACTAGGGATGAGAAGAAAAAACACCTATCAAAATTTTATGAAGTATTTTTGCATTTCATCAGCATTCATTGATCTTTTACTAAACATTTCCAATTATATCCTTCCTACTTCAGGGATTTTGTACTTTTGGGTATTACATTTACTAAATATCACATCTGCCTATTTACTCCAATTATTTCTGTGACTTAGGGCTTTTTGCTTTATCCAGTTTTCCTGATAGCTTGTACAGATTATTATCTGAATTTCTCTAAACCCACCAAGCTTGTATTTACATGCCAAAACTATTCTATTTTACTTCTTCACAGTAATTTTAATTTGGATTTCAGTCCTTGCTTATGTTTGGGAGACCCAGCCATCTACCAGAACTGAGGGTTTATTTTAGTCAATGTCCTTTATTTACTGGTATTCAGAGTTACTGGCTGTCATCTTCCATGGTGATTATTTTATTTATGGCTTTTATAAACTTTGGTCAGAAGTGACTACATTGGTACAAGCTGTTAGGATGACTTCCTATATAAATGAGACTATCTTATATTTTCCCTTTTCATCCACTCCAGTTATACTAAAGCACTCTAAAAAAAATCCCTCTTGCCCAAGTCTGTTACCTGTTTTCTTGATAACTGGTTACCATTTGTTCTACTTCAAGTAATTTTACTCTTTTCCTTAAACTACAGATTCCAGCATATATTGAATGAACATTCCATGGTTGTACTTTGTAGACAGTTTCTTCATTGCTATGTTTATTGGTTTAATTGTCACAAGCTTAATTTAAAGACATTGTATTACCTGTGGATCCGTTTGTCAACTAGAAATGCTCCTTCATTTCACTTACAATTCATAATCTGTGCAAGCTGAGAAGCCTATATCAATAGTAATTTGTTAATTTTGTCATGTTAAAACTAACTAAAAATGACAACTACAGTCAGAATCATAATTATCAAATGAGAAAGAATGACGACTCATGACATATAAAGATTGAACTGAACTGAAGTTCCCCTCCCTAGGCCCAACTTTCATACCTTTTCAAAATTTGTTAAAAGGGGTGATGGTATTAAAAACAAAATAATTCCAGGAAAATGTTTTCTGTGCATTCAGGAACACCATGTGTTACAAATATTAATTTAACACAAAATTAAAATGACTTAAGATCTGGCTATACCAATTCCATGTTACCCAAAAAACTACTGGATGCAGATTGTTATTTAAGTCTGAGATTCATTGCCAATAATATATAAACTTAAACATTCTTATTAAATTCAAAGCAAGAAAAAAAAAACAATCAATACTAATATTCAACTATCTGCTGTCAACAAGAGACTGATTTTAGCTTTAAACAAACACATCTGAAAGTAAAGTGCTGGAAAATAATAGTCCACAAAAATATAACCGAAAAAGAGCAGGAGTGACCATTCTTACATAAAATACGTAAAAATTTGTAAAGAGAAAAAAGGTCATTAAAAATGATAAGGGGATTGATTCCTTGTGAGATTATAATTATAAATATGTATATTTCCAACACTGGAGCAACGAAATATGTAAAGCAAATAATATATCTGAAGGAAGAATTAGAAGGCAATGTAATAGTAGTAGGTATGTTAGTAGCCACTTTTTAACAATGGATAGATCATCCAGACAGCAAATAAAGACTGGACTTGAAAAACACAATAGACCAAATGGACCCAAAAGACATATGCCAAAGAGTCTGTCAAGTAGTAGCAGAATGCAGGGGTCCTGGGTGGCTCAGTTGGTTAAGCGTCTGACTTTGGCTCAGGTCATGATCTCAACGTTTGTGGGTTTGAGCCCCGTGTTGGGCTCTGTGCTGACAGCTCACAGCCTGGAGCCTGCTTTGGATTCTGTGTCTTCCTCTTTCTCTGCCCCTCCCTCGTTCACACTCTTTATCGCTCAAAAAGAAACATTTAAAAAATAGTAGCAGAATACATATTCTTCTCAATCATACACAAAACAGGTCATATGTTAGGACATAAACCAAATTTTGAAAATTTAAGAAAATTAAAGCCCATATCAAATATCTTTTTGACTGCAATGGTATGAAACTGGAAATCCATCATAATAAAACTGGAAAATTCATAAACATGTGGAAAGTAAGCAACAGATTCCTAAACAACCAATGAGTCAGTAAGAAATCAATGGGGAAAACAAAAAAGTGTCTTGAGCAAATGAAAATGAAAACACAAGAAACCAAAATTTACTGGATACAGCAAAAGCAGTATTTAGAGTAAAGCTGTACCGCTGGGAGCCTGAGACAATGGCAGAGTGTGAGGATCCTAAGCTCACCTCATCCCCCTGATACATCTAACCCAGAAAATGACTCAAAGCCCCAGAACAGTCTTTCCAGTTAATCGCAGAGGAGGCCATATCAGAAAACAGTAGGAGGGTCAGATAACCCATTAGGAACCAAATCTCTGTCAAGACTAATTGCAAATAGGGATAACAGAAGCACAGAGAAGGGAAAGGAAGGGACCTCACTCAAAGCCCCCAAGACTTGAGTAACCTGCAGTCAGAAGACCAGTACATAATATTTGGCTTTGAAAACCAGTAGGACTTAACTGCTTGAGTTTTTACAAGCAGGGTGACTTAACTCCAGATACTTTAAAACTCAGCGCACTTGGCTCTTAGAGAACTGGAGGGTGACTGGAATCCCTACCCAGGAAAAGACAGCAAAACAAACAACACTGTTGAGACACAGCACAGAAGCAGCAGTTTAAAAAGTTCCTGGGGTACGTGGGAAAATTTGTTTGCTAATCTCAGAACATGCCCCATTCCACATGCGGCCCTTCACAGTGGTGCCTGACAGCAGGCAGCCCCAAGAGTGACCACTACTCCAAAGTCACTCCTGCCTTGGGGAGAGGTAAAGCTAACCAGACATGGTTCGGTTCTATGACAGCCCCAATAGAGGACTCACAGGCAGACATCTGGTCTGACTGCCACAAAGGGAGCCACTGCATATGAGTAGGCTGAAGGCAAACACAGCTCAGCTACAGGAGTAGGGTGCATGCAACAAACACAGAAGACACCCCCTGTAGTGCCAGGGTGATCAGGGCGCATCAAACTGCAGGGCACTACAGGACCTGTTCTTCATAAGACCCCTACTTTCAAGAGTAGGAGATGGAGCTGACTTTCCTAACACAGAGAAACAGACACAAAGAGTGAGACAAAATGAGGAGACAGAGGAATATGATCCAAGTGAAACAATAGGACAAAACCATAGTAAAAGTGCTAGCTGGCCCAGAGATGAGAATATGCCTCACAGAGAATTCAAAGTAATGGTAAGAAAGATAACCAATGGATTTGAGAAAAGAGTGGAGGACACTAGTCAGAGCTCCAACAAAGAGAGAGAACATATAAAAAAAAATAAATAAATAACCAATCAGAGATAAGAACTCAGTGAAATTAAAAAAATAAATAAATAAACTAGAGGAAATCGATGGCAAATTACAGGAAGCAGAAGATGGATTCACAAGCTGAAAGACAGTAAAGCAACACAGAAAGCAACCAAGCTGGACCCAAATCAAAGACAGGAAGAAGAAGAATAGGTTAAGGGAACTCAGGGACACCATCACACGTAACAACATTTGCATTATGGGATCCCAGAAGGAAAAGAGAGAGAAAGGGAACATAAAACTGAAGGAAGCAGAAATCCTGAGTCATACTCAAAAGCTAACATCATACTCAACCAGGAGACACTGAGGGTTTTGTTGTTGTTGTTGTTGCTGCTGTTGTTATTGTTGTTGTTGTTGTCGTCATTTTGTAAAGTCAGTAAAAAGATCAGGATGTCCAATGTCACCACTTTTATCCAACAAAGTACTGAAAATACTAACCAAAGCAATTGGGCAAGAAAATGAGATAAAGGCATGTAAGTTGGTAAGGAAGAAGTAACTTTCCCTATTTGCAGATGACACGATGTGATGACACAGAAAACCCTAAATATTCCTCCCCCCCCCCAAAAAAAAAACCTATTAAAACTAGTAAATGAATTCAGCAAAGTCACAGAATACAAATTGATATACAGACATCTGTTGCATACTATACACTAATAATGAAGCACTGGAAAAAGAAAACAAGAAAACAGTCACATCTACAAGGCACCAAGAATAATAAAATATCTAGGAATAAAGAAGAAGAGGTAAAAGACCAGTACTCCCAAAACTATAACGTATTGGTGAAAAGAAACTGAAGGAATCACAAACAAATGTAAAGATATTCCATGTTTACAGAGTAGAAAACCAATGTGGTTAACAGGTCTATACTATCCAACGCAATCTACAGATCTAAAGCAATCCCTATCAAAGTACCAACAGAACTAAAGCAACTAACCCTAAAGTTTGTACTGAACCACAAAAGACCCAAATAACCAAAACAGTCTTGAAAAGAAGAATAAACTGAAGGTATCAGAATCCTAGATTTCAAGATACACTACAAAGTTACAGTAATCAAAATAGTGTGGTAATGGCACAAAACAGATGCATAGATCAATGGAAAAGAATAGAAACTCGGGAGATAAATCCATGCTTTTAGGGTCAATGTAACTTATGACAAAGGAGGCAAGAATATACAATAGGAAAAGGACAGTCTCTTCAACAAGTGGTGTTGGGGGGTGCACCTTGCTGGCTCAGTTAATACAGCATGCAACTTTGGGTGCAGAGATTACTTAAAATAAAATCTTTTCTCCCTCCCTCCCTCCCTCCCTCCCTCCCTCCCTCCCTCCCTCCCTCCCTCCCTCCCTCCCTCTCTCCCTCCCTCCCTCCCTCCCTCTCTCCCTCCCTCCCTTCCTTCCTTTTTTTTAAATGGGGTTGGATACAGTGGATAGCAACATGCACAAAAAAGAAAAAAGAAACTAGACCACTTTCTTATACCATACAGAAAAAAACAAAACTCTAAACGAATTAAGATCTAAATGTGAGATCTGAAACTGTAAAATTCCTATAAGAAAACATAGCTAGTAATGTCTTTGACATTAGCCATAGAAATATTTTTTCTAGGGATGTCTCCTTTAGCAAGGGAAACAAAAGCAAAATTAAGCTATTGGGATTACACCAAAGTAAAAATGTTTTACACAGCTAAAGAAAGTGTCCATAATGAAAAAGGTAACCTACTGAATGGGAGAATATATTTAACAAAACATATGCAATAAAAGGTTAATATCCAAACATATAAAGAACTTATAAATATGACCTCAGAAAGAGTAACAGCCCAATTAAAAATAGGCAAGGAATCTAAATAGAAATTTTTGTGAAGACTACATTATAGATGGCAATATATAGAAATATGTGAAGATGCTCAACATCACTCATCATCAGGGAACTTCAAATCAAAACCATGATGAGATATCACCATTAAAGTTAACAATCCAGGGAACAGATGCTGGTGAGCATGTGGAGAAAGGGGAACCCTCTTGCACTGCTGGTGGGAATGCAAACTGGTGTAGACACTCTGGAAAATAGTATCAAGGTTCCTCAAAAAGTCAAAAATAGAATGACCCTATGACCTAGAAACTGCACTACTAGGTATTTATCCAAAGAATACGAAAATACTGATTTGAAGGGACACATGCAACCTGAAATTTATAGCAACATTATCTACAATAACTAAATTATGGAAAGAGCCCAATGTCCATTGACTGATAAATGGATAAAGAAGATATGGTATACATATACAATGAAATATTACTCAGTCATTAAAAAAAGAATGAATCTTGCCACTTGTAACAATGTGAATAGAGCTATAGACTATTATGCTAAGCAAAATAAGTCAGTCAGAGAAAAACTAATACTGTATGGTGTCAGTCACATGTGGAATTTAAGAAACAAAACAAATGAACACAGCAAGGAAGAGACTGAAAGAGAGTGGCAAACCAAGAATCAGACTCTTAACTCTAAAGAACAAACTGATGATTACCAGATGGGAGGAGTGTGGGGAATGAGTGAAAAAGATGATGGGGATTAAGGAGTGCACTTGGTGTGATGAGCACTGAGTTGTGTGTAGAATTGTTGAATCATTAGATAGTATACCTGAAACGAATATAACACTGTATGTTAACTGACTGCAATTTAAATATTAAATTTTAAGGAATTTAAAAATTACTTGAAACTGTAATAGTTCTAGAAGAAAACACAGAAAAATGCTTCTTAAGACCGGCAGTGATTTTTTTGGATATGACAAAATAGCAAAAGCAACAAAAGCAAAATAAATCAAAAAAAAAAAAAAAAAAAAAGGATTTTCTCAAACTAAAAACTCTCCTTAGTAAGGGAAACAAAGAGGCAGCCTTCAGAATGGGAAAATACATGCTAAGCATATATCTGATAAGGAGTTAATATCCAAAATATAGAAAGAACTCAAACAACTCATCAGCAAGAAAATAACCCAAGTAGAAATAATGGATAAAGGATCTGAATAGACATTTTCCAAAGACACACAATGGCCAACAATAGTGTGAAAAGATTTTCAACATCACCAACCATCATGGAAATGCAAATGAAAGCAATATTTTAAACATAATTTATTGTCAAATTGGTTTCCGTACGAAAACAGACACATAAACCAATGGAATGGAAGAGAGACCCCAGAATTGGGCCCACAAATGTATGGTCAACTAATCTTTGACAAAGCATGAAAACAATATATTTTCACCTACCATTGTTAGATGGGCCACTGTGAAAAAGGTAAGTATTGACAAAGATGTATAAAGCAAAGAGTACCTTTGTGCACTATTAATGGCAATGTAGATTTGTACAGCCACTATGAAAACACTGAAGGTAACTCAAAAAGCAACTATCATAGGAAACACTCAGAAATTTCTTCTGAGTATATTTCTAGAGGGAATGAAATCATCATCTGCACTCCTGCAGGAGATACCTGCACTCCTATATCACTGCAGTATTATTCACAATAGTCACACAACGAACACAACCTAAGTATCTACTGATGAATAAGTAGATAACGAAAATGTGGAATATTAGTCAGCCTTAGAAAAGAAGGCAGTGTTATCCTTTGAGACAATATGGATGAAACTGGAGGACATTATGCAAGTGATATGTCAAAGACTGAAAAATAATTCCTGTGTGCTCTCATTTATAAGTGAAATTCTAAAAACCAAATCTTAACAGGCAGAGAGTATAATTGTTTTTACCAGGAAACAGGGGACAGGGGAAAGGAAAACATGTTGGTGAAAGGATACAAGATTCTGTCTTCACAGGATAAATAAGTTCAGGATATCTAATGTGCAACAGGATGACTACAGATAATACCGTATTTCATACTTGATATGCTATGTATTGGTTTGTATACCTAAAATTTGCTGAGTGTAGATCTTAATTGTTCTCTCTTTAACACACACAAAAGTTAATTAACTATGTGGGTGATGTTAATTAGCTTGAATGTGGTAATTATTTCCCAATGTGTATGTATATGAAAACACCATATTGTATACCTTAGGCTTATTTATCAGTTATCGCTCAGTAAACCCAAAAGACAAAAGATGCACCAGAGAGCTCACTCACTCTCTCTGCTTCTTCATATACCAATGAAAAGCCATGTGAGATCATAGTGAAAAGGCAGTCATCTACAAGCTAGAGAGGCCTCACCACAAAACAATACAGCTGACACCATGGTCATGGACTTACAGCCTCCTGCCCTGTGAGAAAATAAATGTCTGTTATTTAAGCCATCTAGTCTGTTATTTTGTTATCACAGCCAGAGTAGACTAATACAACATGTCAACAGAGCATTTTTCATTTTCGTTCACACTTCATTTTGCAAAATAACATTTCTGATTTTACTTATTTACATGTCTACCTAAATGGCATTTTGAAAAGTGTACTATAGGAGACATATCACCAGCAAGCACTGAAAGGAAAAGAAGTACAAAGTGAAGAGATGTGTTTGGAGTCTCAAAATTGTACTGAAAGAAAATATGCAGCTGTACACATCCATATATTTTATTAAAAGCTCTCAGCTATTATTTATTCAAACATTGTTTCTGTCTCTTTCTCTTTCCTCTTCTTCTGGGACTTCTATTTTGCATATTGATGTAGTCCCTTGGCTACTTTACTTTAGTTCATTTTTTATTTTCTTCCATTTTTCAGACTAGCTAATAGCAAGGGACCTACTACCTCCAAGTTCACTGATTCTCTATACTGCTTATTCAAATGTGATGACAAGCTCCTTAAGTGAACTTTTCAGTTTACGCCCTTTTTGCCAGCATGACATCTTCTTGGTTTCTTTTTGTAATTTATGTATCTTTACTGGCATTCATAATTTATCATAGTATTGTTTTGCTATTTTCATTTATCTCTTTGAGGACATAGTTGACTTAAAATCTTTCTCTAGAAATTCCAGTATCTGAGCTTCCTGTAGTTTGCATCCCTTTTTTGTATGACATAATTTTTGTTTCTTTGTACAGCAGGTTTATTTTATGTTAAAAACTGGATATTGTGAATATGATAATGTGAATCTAATAGAAACAGATTCTCTGCCCTCTGCAGGGTTTTTTCTGTTGTTGCTGCTGCTTATTCAGGGTTGTTGATTCTTTGAGGAACTGCTTCGCCAGGCTGCCCATGACTCTGCATTAGATTTCACTTTCCAGGTTTTCCTAGTTATTTTGTTGTTGTTGTTCTATGCTCTACTATCTTTTGCCTGAGATGCAGGTTGCGAGTATCTTTGTCTTTAGGCGCTTGCAACAAATGCCACCTCACAGTGTACCCTGCCCTACTCTTAGATGGGCAAAACAAAGGTAAGGAGACCCTTGAGCTGATCCCTAAGGGAATCCACAAACAAGTCAAAACAGGAAAGTACAATTCTTTAACACTAAGATCCATATTTCTCGTTTGCACCAGAACTTGCAACAGGAATTTTATCTCCATTGCTGCCACTACACTGTAGATTGGATGTCTATAGACAGGTTAAGTTAAAAAGTCACGTGCTTTCTTACCAAAAATCAATAGCTTTTTTATTCATTAAAGGTTCTATGGTATTTTGGGGTTTTTATTAGATTCAGGCTACATAAAACCCAATTCTGATGGTTTTTCTTTCCCAGTTCAATTACTGCTTTATTGGAGGTGTGGAATTTGGGAATTCCCTACCCCATGATATTTGGTTATATGTCTCCTTAACAACCTAATGAATTTTTTATTTAACCTAGTGAAGTTTACTGATGTTACAGACACTTTTTGAAATTTATTTTTGTCTAGCAACGTTTTATTCTACACTCTTTTTATCTTATTCTGCACTATTTTATCAAAATAATTGACTATAAATGTACATGCTGTGAGGATTACAAAGAAGACTAGGAACTGCCTTCTTAACTACAGATGAGAACAGAGAACCCAAAAAAGCCATTCTTATGGTAAAGGTGGTAGATTAAGGGGAAATACTAGATATTTTCTATTTCTGCAGCAAAAAAAAAGTCCATCTAGAATTAATGTTAGCTAGCCAAATGGATATTAGGCTCTTTACAATTATAGTAACTATTCCTAAGCCTTGGAGAGGAGTGTCTAAGTGATAGACCAAAAGTTTTCCTGCAACAGAACTCAAGAGAATGCAGCAGAAATCCCTTCTATAGAAACATAAGGAATATAGATCTATGAAGTTAGTCCTCCTTACTTATTATGGTTTTACTTTAAAAATATTATCAGGAAAAAAATTAAATTAAAAAAAATATTATTAGGGTATGCCAATGAACTTTATTTATTTTCAAAGAAATGTTAATGACCTTGAGGAATTTTCATATTACACTGGTGGAAAGTAGAATACAAGATGTCGTTTTCATAACAAACTAATTATTATGTCCCTTCTTGAATTGCAGATTTTATATTAAAATGCCGATAACTATAAATTTAATTCAAAATTTTTATAGCACTAGAAATTAGTAATTTTAACCCAAAGTCTAATATATATTGGACAGATTTTTTTCATTATTTAAAACTCAGTCACTTAATACAGGGGACATACAGGAAAATAGAAATCTGAAAATAGAAAATACCCTTTTTGTATCTTTCCTTTTATTAAAAAAAATAAATAAATAAAGAAGAAGTACAATCAGTCTACTTGCTTATTGGGTAGGATATTTATAAGATAGTTACAACATTTCATTTGCTGTCTGCAAATAAAATCCAGTATTTCTGCACTTGATAGAAATAGTGTTTAAAATATACAAAGATAAATTCCTAGTTACAGTAGATTCTGCAAACTGAATATCATATCCTCCCCAAATGCCTTTTATACTTTAAAATATATACACACACACATTTCAATATATAAGATATAAAATATTCATGTTTTATATACACAAACATTTTGAGACATATATGTGGCTCTCAACTACAATTTCATTAGAGACTAATCTGTCTTGCAGTCTCAAAATGGAAATTAGTACTAACGACCATTAGTGCAGCAAAAAAATATATTTCTATTCCACCACTATTATTGGTAAATAATAGAATTAAGTTATTATATCAATTAAAAGATAATAACAAACATTTGCAAACTTTAAAAATTTCCGCACTACATAAAAAAAGAATTATTTCTAAAAATCATTACTAATATTAGTTTTTATACTATTTCACCCAACTCAAGTTTAGAAGGGATGAGAATACACCCTTAAATATCTTACAAGAAGCTTGAATAAAAAACTGCAGGATTAAATAAACATTTAATATGAATTCATCTGAAACTCAACCAAAATCTTTTTTTATAAATATTCTACAAAATTAGTAGTTAGAAACGTAATACCAAAATTATACTTTTTGTTAAATATTTATTGAAAACTTACTGTCTCTTAGAAGCTTAGTTATAAATTGTGTATATACCAGTAACTAAGATTCAAATGGTTCCTCTTTTAACAAAGCTATAGTTAAGGAAAGAAATTAACAAAGCAGAAATGTCTTAGATTATTTAAAAAAATAATAATAATCCTGGGCACTTTCAGAATTTAAAAAGGTAACACAGAAGTAGAAAATAATTAAAATCTTGATACTTTCATTCAGAAGCATGGGATAATGGCATCAACTAAATTGTAGAAACAGAAATGGAGAAAAATTAATGACACAAATTGGTAACAGCCGAAACGTAAAAGAAATGAGGGAAAGAATGTTTTAGATAGATAATATAAGAACTTATAGAAAAATGGTAGCAAAGGGATGAATTTGAGGAGTATAGTGATGTTCATTGGAACTTCCTACTTTCTCTTGAGAAGCTCGTGAGGTGAGTACTCACAGATGTTAACTAAATTTATTGTGCTTATTATATAAATTTATTATATTTTGCAATATATACAAATAGGTAATCATTATATGTACACCTGAATCTAATATAATGTTGTATGTCAACTATATCTCATTTAAAAAAAAAAGAAAGAAAGAAAGAAACTCAAGAGGAAAAAAAGGATAGCAGACATTTGATATGTAGTTCAGGGACCTAATGATGAATAGATTTGAATGATCACTTTGGAATGATACATGAAGAAAGAAAAGGGACCTCTGTCTGAATCACTGAGTACTCTAACAACTAGAGGTCTATAGGATAAGAACAAAGGATACTGATATGTTAGTAGAAAAATCAAATAAAAGTGGAATGGCATAACCTAAAGTCAAATAATATTTCAGAATGGATGATGGAGTCAGTTTTACAAAATGCACCTAATAGGTTTGGCAATGTGTGGCAAGTGAAAACGAAATTTAGTAACAAGGAGGTATGACATCAGGTACCAACCAATAGGGCAAAAGCTTGAATAAGGAAGAGTTACAAAGAGAAAAAAAAAGAAAATACCTTAAAAGGCTCAATGCATTCAAATCGTGTTATTAAGACAAATGAAGAAATAAGTGCAAGTGGGATATCTAGGACTGAGTAAGCATGCACAAAAAAAAAATAGAGAAAATAATCCCGTAGGTAGAAAAAAAAACGATGCAGCAAGCAAATAATAAGTAAGCAAATAAAGATCTTAAGCTATTAAATTTGAAGCAAACCTGAAGGGAATAAGCTTTAGACAGAAATAGAAAGACTATTTACAAAGGCAGAAGATGTACAGTTTTGGTGGTGATTTCTCAGGAAAAAAGAAACAAAAGAATTATGAATTAGGAAGTTGTCAGTGATGTCAGCAATATGCCAAATAAGAAAGCCCTCAAC
Organism: Panthera pardus; assembly: GCF_024362965.1. NCBI lineage: Eukaryota > Metazoa > Chordata > Mammalia > Carnivora > Felidae > Panthera > Panthera pardus. The sequence goes on from NW_026527032.1 coordinate 17,440, forward strand.
GTTAACAATTTGGCATCCATCCACAGACAAAAACATCCTCATAAGAACTTCTGGATTCAAGTAAGAAATTATTACACCGAAGGAGTGACTGAGAAGAGCCCAAGGATGGGAAAAGCATTTTTGACACAGCAGGTTTGCATCTGGATGGCTGATTTGCTGATTGCTGTCCTGGCTATGACCCCCAGAAGCTCTCTTCCGTGGAGGATTCAGTTACAACTGTGTTTTGTTCTGGTCCTGTCACCAACACCTCATGCCAAGGGTTCCAAGAGGAGTCAGCCCACCTGTGCATCAGGTAATTGACATACAGACTTTGGTCCTGATTGTAGACATAAAAATAGCCTATGAACCCGCGCCAGGCCGTGTTGGCCATGTCTGGGACGTACTGGAGCTACGTCCACCCAACTCAGTCAGACTGTTTTTGTGAAAGGGTCCAATGGCTGGGTTAAAGCATGTCCCAGTCAGTCTGTAAACACTCTTGCTGTTACAGGAACCTAGAAAGAGACATTCCCATCTGCATCCCTAGAGATCCTGAAAGGACACTACTTGCAGCTCCAGACCCTCTAATCTTGGTCAGGGATTACTTCAGCCCACCCAGTGACATGGCAGAGGACACACCATCTGTCCTTCCAGCAAAGATCTACACACTGCAAGCTGTGCTGTAGAAGTTGAGATAGCCCTTTGGTTCAGATCCAGTCCCTCCCAGCCATGGTCTAAAACCAACCCCGTCCTGCCAAGAACATGCACTAACCAGAGAGCAGACCTCCCAGAAGCCTGGTGAGAGCCATACTCATCTGCATACCTGGTTGTAGGCCCACTGTTTGAAGTCCTAACTGTGGACCCTGAGTGGACCCTTTCCCAGCACCATGCCACTGAACAACCTACTTGAGGTATGTCATCCACTCATGCATCATAATGGGTCCAAGCTCATCTTAACCCCTCACAGCAAGCCTGCCAACCATGAACCCAGTGCTGACCTTGCAATAGCCTTAACTGGCTCCAGTGCAGATTTCAGAAGAACAACTACTACAATTTCAGAACAACTGAATTTCAATTCAGAACAACTACAATTTCAGAAGAAATCCCATCAGTTGGGGACAGGACAGGCAAAAGTTCTTACCTGCTAATACCAGTCTAGAAAGGTTGTAAGAGGTATCTACTCTTTCACATGTATACATACCAATAAAAGGCTACATGGGTCACAAATACCCAGTCACATAAGACAAAAGAAAGTAATAAATCTCCATTTGCTGAACTCAAAGAAATGGAGGTATATACTTTCCTGTCAAATAATTCAAATAATCAACTTTTAAGAAACAGAATGAAATCCAACAGGCAGAAAACTAAATGAAATCAGGAAAACAATACATAAAAAAATGAGAAGTATTGTATTTTGTAATAAAATTATTATAAAGATCATTAAAAGCCGTTGTTTCTTAATAAATAGAAACCATTTTTTAAAAAGCAGCCCACAGAAATCCTGGAACTGAACAATACAATCACAAAAGTGAAATATTCATTAGGGCTTCATAGAAGAGTAGAACATGCAGAAGAAATCAGCAAAATGAAACAAAGACTGTGTGAAAAATCTCGAAAGTGGAAACAAGTTAAAAGAGTGAAGAAAACCTACTTGAATTACGGGACGCCATAGAGTAAACAAACCCATCACATCATGGGATTCAGAAGGAGAAGACGATAAGAAAGGGATGGAAACTCACTTCAAGACAATACCTGAAAACTTCCCAAATCTTGAAATAGATATAAGGAAGCTCGAAGGACCCTAAAGAAGATTACTGTTCAACACACAATTATCAAAATATTAACTCATGGGAAGTAATTTTGAAAGCAGCAAGGAAAACACGAGCCATTACATACCGATCAGACTATCAGTGGGTTTTGTCTGGAACAAAATAGTAGGCCAGGCCAAAGTGGGAAACACTCAAAGTGCTAAAAGAATTAACACTGACAAACAAAAATAATCTACTCAGCAAAACTGTACTTCAGAAATAAAGATGAGCTAATATTCTTCTCAAGTGCTTACAGAATATTCCCAGGATAGATCACATGTTGGGTCGCAACGCAAGCCGTAACAAATTTACAAGAGTAAATCACATGTACTACCTTTATTAACCACAATGTTCTGAAACTTGAAATCAATAATGAGTAAAACTGAAAATGTCCTAATACATAAAATTAAACATACCACTGAACAGTGGATCAAAGAAGTCCAAAGAGCCATCTGAAAGTATCCTTGGATAAACAGAAATGAAAATAGAACATGTCACAATTTTTAGAATATAGCAAAAGTAGCTCCGAAAGAGAATTTGGGGGCAATAAATGCCTATATATAAAGAAAAAAAATGTCAAATAAACAACGTATCTTTATACCTCAAAGACTAGGGGGAAAACTTTAAGCCCACAGAGTAGAAGGAAGAAAATAATGATTAGAGCAGTAATAATTAAATAGAGACTACAACAACAATTACAAAATACAGGTCCAAGAGTTTGTTTTGGGGAAAAATAATAAAATTGACAAACATATAGCTAGACAACCATGAAAAAAATAAATTCAATAGATAAGATTTTAAGTTAAAGAAGAAAAACCGCAACTGAAACCAGACCAACACAAGTTATCATATAGAGACAACTATGAATAATTATACCCTAACAAATTGTGTGACTTAAGAAACTAAAAAAATCCCCCCAAATACATAACCAACCAAGACTGAGTCATGAAGAAATAAAATACATGAGAAGATCAATACCACCTTAAGAGCTTGAAGCAGTACTCAAAACCCTCCCTTTAAAAAAGTCCTAAAACAGATAGTTTCACTGGTGAACTCTATCAAACCCTGAAAAAAGAATTACCACCAATCTTTAATAAACTCTTCTCAAAAAGTGAAGAGGAGTGAACGCTTCCAAGTGTTATAAGGCCAGCATAACCTGATACCAAAGTCAGGTAAAGATACAACCAGAAAAGAAAACTACAGGCTAATCCCTGAAAATACAGATACAATGATTCTCAACAAATTTAACCAAACCTAACTCAACAGCACATTAAAGGGATCATACACAGTAATCAAATGGGATAGCTCCTTGGAATGCAAAGGTAGTTTAATATTATAAATGCATAAAATTGACACACACACAAGTAGAATGCAGAAGTGTTTGTTTGACAGATCAAACTTTCTGATGAGCCCTGTGTGTTAATTATTCTTCAAAAAAGGTTTACAGATTTGGCAACGATTTTTTTTGGATATGATACCAGAAACACAAGCAACAAAAGCAAACCTGAACAGGTGAGGCTATATCACACTAAAAAGCTTCTGCACACAGACTTCAACAGAGTGAAAAATAATGAGAATGAGAGAAAATGGTAGCCAACCATATATCAGATACAGGATTAATATCCCAAACATACAAAGAACCTACACAACTCAACAGCAAAAAAATCAATTAATCTGATTAAAAAGTGGGCCAAAGACCTTATTAGATTTTTTTTTCTGTAGAAGATAGATAAATGGCCAGCAGGTACATGAACAGATATTCAATACAGCTAATCATCAAATACAAGTCAAAACCACAGGGAGATATTACCTTGCACATGTTAGAATATCAGTTATCAAAAAGAGATAACAAGTCTTGACAAACAATGTGGATAAAAAGGAACCCATGAGGACTGCTGGTGGGAATGTAGCTTGGTAGAACTGTTTCCCATTGTGGGAAAACATCATAGAGATTTCTCAAAAAAAAAAAAAAAATCATATAATGTAGAAGTCCCACTTCAGGGTATATATATAAAGGCAATTAAATCACTATCTTAAAGGGATGTCTGCCCCACCCCCACCATGTTCATTCCATTATTATTCTCAATAGGCAATGAATGAAACTACCTAAGTTCATTCATGGTTAAATAGAGTAAGAAATGTGATATATATACACACACAATGGATATTACTGAGTCATGAAAAAGGTATTCCTGCAATTTGTGACAACATGGAATAAGCTTGTGGGCATTACATTAAGCGCAATAAGTCGGAGAGAGAAAGATAATGTATGATTTCACTTATACACGAAATCTAAAAATGCCTAAGCCATAGAAACAGAAATTAGATTCATGGTTGACAAGTGTAGGGGAAGGGAAAAGGGTGTAAATGTTGGTGAAAGAGTGCAAACTTCCCATGATAGGATGTATGAATTCCAGGGATCTAATGTACAGAATAGCGACATAACAATCTAGTGTAACATAACTTAATGATACAGTTAACAGTATGTGTTGCATACTTCAAAGTTGCTAAGACAGGAAATCTTCTATGTTTTCACTGTACACGCACAAAATTGGTAATTATGAGAGGTAATGGACATATTAACTAACCAGTGGTAATCATCTTAATATATATGTATATAAAATCATTACATTGCGCACCTTAAACCTACACAATGTTATATGTCAATTATATCTTAATAAAAATGGGGACATGCATAGAGACTTTGGTGTAAGAACTGAAACTGTCAAACTCCTTGAGAAAACAGGGAACAAGCTTCTTGATATTCACCTTGGGAATGATTTCTTAATTATGATATCAAAAGATCAGGTAACAAAATAAAAAATAAGTTGAAGTTAAACTGACAATCTTCTGCATAGTAAATGGCACAATTAACAAAATGAAAAGGCAACCTACAGGATGATATACTTACAAGCCATATATGTGATAAAAGGCTAACACCCAGTATATAAGGAACTCCAAAAACTCAACAGCAAAAATGCCAATAACCCAATAAAGAAATGGTCAGAGGAACTGAGTAGACATTTCTCCAAAGAAAAATTTAGCCAATGGATACAGGGAAAACTGGATCAACATTATTAGTCATCAGGGAAATATAAATCAAAGCCACAATGAGCTATTACATCATAGTGGTTAGACTGGCCGTTATCAAAAACACAAGAACTAACAAGTAAGTGTTGGCAAGGAAAACAGAACACTTACGCGCTGTGGGTGGGAATGTAAATTGGTGAGAAAACAGTATAGAAGTTCCTCAAATATTTTTGAATGGAACTATTGTATGATCCAGAAAATCTCCTTTGGCTATTTATCTGAAGGAAACAAAAACAGACTCTAAAAGGTATTTGGACCTCCATTTTCACTGATGGATGAATGGATAAAAAAAAATTGTATATGAGTCAGTCATAAGAGAGAAGAAAATCCTGCCATTTGCAACACAGATGAAACTTGAGGGCATCATATTAGGTAAAATAAGTCATACGGGTAAAAATGAACATTGTGTGACCTCATATTTATGTGCAATCTAAAAAAAAAAAAAAACAGCAGATACACAGCTGCAGAACAGAATTTGGTTGCCACTGGCTGAGGGCTGAGAGGAGTGAGGAGATATTCATCAAAGATATTCATGTAGTTAAAGATGAGTAAGTTCTGGGGATCTAACATTCAGCATGTCTATAGTTGACAATACTGTATCATATACTTGGAAGTTACTAAAAGAGTAGATCTTACAGCACATGCTGCAAAAACTGTGATTATCTGAGGTGGTGAAGGTATTAAATAACCTAACCATGCTAATCATTTTGTAACATACAGGTGTATCAAATCATCACTTTTAATACTTTAAAGTCACACAATGTTATATGTGCATTTCGATAAAGCCAGGAAAAATTAAAATAGAGAAGAAAAAGAAGCTTATTGTCTCCATTTTTTGGTAGAGAACATATAAATTACTGGATTTTCAAATCACATTAATCTTTAGAGTTCTTGATCCCAAAAGCTATTGCTTTCCCAAGAATAAAGGAAACAAAGCAGTCAAAAGGATATGTAAGTTTTACTAATGTTCAATGTACATTACGGCAAGCCTATTTTTATCTTAATTCATTCGGACACGACCTTTTCTTTTCATGTTTTAAGACATTCAATATAGTACAGCTCTTTTTTTGGTATAGCTGAAGACCATCAGCTAGCTACCTTGAACTAATATAAGTAATATCCTCACAAATAAGGTGTCTCTTTCTGGTTGTTCTTATCTTAAAAACAATACAAAGTGAAACCTGTTTTAATACCAGTCTTGAAGGGTTAATGTTCACAAAGAACAATGTGCTAGGCTGTAAACACTCTTGCCCTAATTAAAGACACATGTTCTAAAGACATACTAGATGAAAACAGATGTTTATTTGTCCTACTATGTCTCGGACATAGTAGGATTTTTTACTTTGGTGTGCTAATTCTGTAATTAGAGTTGAGAAGGTAAACATTTGTACTTACTTGAACATACTGATAGCATTCAAAGTACTATAGATTCACAGAAGAAAAATCAGTTTTATTAGCAACTGCTTACAAGCTTAGCCTTTATAGAAAGAATATGTACTATGGCTGATCATTGGGAGTATCTTAATAAAGGTCACATTTAGTATGTTTCCTCATTTTTCTATGGCAGTCCATTTCTTAATGAATACCATACCCTCTTAAATGAAAAATACCCAGTCTGACTCCAGAGTGATGGTAAATTATCAGCTGCTTATTTTTGTTCACTTAACTGACTTTTTTGTAGACTTTATGTAAAATTATGCTTTAGGAAGATTTTCAGTGTGTTCTGGTAATAGAGAGAGAGGGAGAGGGAGAGAATCCCAAGCAGTCTCCGCACTGTCAGTGCACAGCCCAGTGCGGAGCTTGAACTCACCAATAGTGAGATCATGACCTGAGTTGAAGTCCAGCACTTAATTAACTGAGCCCCCCAGACTCTCCAGCTGCATTTCTATACAACAATGAAACAGCAGAAAAAGAAATAAAAGAATCTATCGCATTTATAATTTCACCAAAACAATAAGATACCTAGGAGTAAACCTAACCAAAGGGTAAAATTACAGAACACCTCTGAAAGAAGTTAAGAGGACCCAAAGAAATGGGGGGAAATTCTATGGTTGATGATTTGGAAAAACAAACATTGTTCATATGTCTATACTACACACAGAAATCTAGAAATTTCATGCAAACTCTATCAAAACACCAGCAGCATTTTTCACAGAGTTAGAACAAAAAAAAATGTTACCACAAAAAGCCCCAAACAGCCAAAGCAATCCTGGAAAAGACAGACAAAGTGGGAGGCATACAAGTCTGGATTTCAAGATATATTACAAAGTTGTAGTCATCAAGACACTATGATACGGGCATAAAATAGAAAACCCAGAAGTGGACCCACAACTTAATGGTCAGTTCATCTTCGATAAAACATATCTAGTGCCAAAAACACAATCTCTTTAGGAAATGGCGCTGGCAAAATTGGACAGTGACATGAAGAGCAAAACTAGACCAACTTTCTTACACCATCTATAAAAATAAATTCAAAGTGGATGAAAGACCTAAGTGTGAGTCAGGAAACTATTAAAATCCTA
>NW_026527033.1:0-24766 GCF_024362965.1 Panthera pardus
TGACCGTTGCACTGCACGCTCCAGCGAACCCAGTGCCCCAGGCACTGCACCCTCCAGTAAACCCAGTGCCCGCGGCACTGCAAATTCGAGTGAACCAAGGGCCCAAGGCACTGCACCGTCCAGTGAACCCATTGCCAGTGGCACTGCAGCATGCAGTGAATCCAGTGCCAGTGGCACTGGAGTCTGCAGTGAACCCAGTGCCCGCGGCACTGCACCCTCCAGTGAACCCAGTGTCCGCGGCACTGCACCCTCCATTGAACCCAGTGCCAGCGGCACTGCAGCATGCAGTGAATCCAGTGCCAGGGGCACTGCAGCTAGCAGTGAATCCAGTGCCAGTGGCACTGGAGTCTGCAGTGAATCCAGTGCCCCTGTCACTGCACCCTCCAGTGAACCCAGTGCCAGCGGCACTGCACGCTCTAGTGAACCCATTGCCAGCGGCACTGCAGCATGCAGTGAATCCATTGCCAGTGGCACTGCAGCATGCAGTGAATCCAGTGCCAGGGGCACTGCAGCATGCAGTGAAGCCAGTGCCAGTGGCACTGCAGCATGCAGCGAACCCAGTGACCGTGGCACTGGAGTCTGCAGTGAATCCAGTGCCCCTGGCACTGCACCCTCCAGTGAACCCAGTGCCAGCGGCACTGCACGCTCTAGTGAACCCATTGCGAGCGGCATTGCAGAATGCAGTGAAATCATTGCCAGCAGCACTGCAGCATGCAGTGAATCCAGTGCCAGGGGCACTGCAGCATGCAGTGAATCCAGTGCCAGGGGCACTGCAGCATGCAGTGAATCCAGTGCCAGTGGCACTGGAGTCTGCAGTGAACCCTGTGCCCGCGGCACTGCACCTTACAGTGAACCCAGTTTCCATGGCACTGCACCCTCCAGTGAACCCATTGCAAGTGGCACTGCAGCATGCAGTGAAGCCAGTGCCAGTGGCACTGCAGCATGTAGTGAATCCATTGCCAGTGGCACTGCAGGATGCAGTGAAGCCAGTGCCAGTGGCACTGCAGCATGCAGTGAAGCCAGTGCCAGTGGCACTGCAGCATGCAGTGAAGCCAGTGCCAGTGGCACTGCAGCATGCAGTGAAGCCAGTGCCAGTGGCACTGCAGCATGCAGTGAAACCCGTGCCAGTGGCACTGCACCCTCCAGTGAACCCAGTGCCAGCGGCACTGCACCCTCCAGTGAACCCAGTTTCCACGGCACTGCACCCTCCAATGAACCCATTGCCAGTGGCACTGCAGCATGCAGTGAAGCCAGTGCCAATGGCACTGCAGCATGCAGTGAAGCCAGTGCCAGTGGCACTGCACCCTCCAGTGAACCCAGTGCCAGTGGCACTGCAGCATGCAGTGAAGCCTGTGCCAGTGGCACTGCAGCATCTAGTGAATCCAGTGCCAGTGGCACTGCAGGATGCAGTGAAGCCAGTGCCAGTGGCACTGCAGCATGCAGTGAAGCCAGTGCCAGTGGCACTGCAGCATGCAGTGAAGCCAGTGCCAGTGGCACTGCAGCATGCAGTGATGCCAGTGCCAGTGGCACTGCAGCATGCAGTGAAACCCGTGCCAGTGGCACTGCACCCTCCAGTGAACCCAGTGCCAGCGGCACTGCACCCTCCAGTGAACCCAGTTTCCACGGCACTGCACCCTCCAGTGAACCCATTGCCAGTGGCACTGCAGCATGCAGTGAAGCCAGTGCCAGTGGCACTGCAGCATGCAGTGAATCCAGTGCCAGTGGCACTGCAGGATGCAGTGAAGCCAGTGCCAGTGGCATTGCAGCATGCAGTGAAGCCAGTTCCAGTGGCACTGCAACATGCAGTGAAGCCAGTGCTAGTGGCACTGCACCCTCCAGTGAACCCAGTGCCAGTGGCACTGAAGCATGCAGTGAAGCCAGTGCCAGTGGCACTGCACCCTCCAGTGAACCCAGTGCCAGTGGCACTGCAGCATGCAGTGAAGCCAGTGCCAGTGGCACTGCAGCATGCAGTGAAGCCAGTGCCAGTGGCACTGCACCCTCCAGTGAACCCAGTGCCAGTGGCACTGCAGCATGCAGTGAAGCCAGTGCCAGTGGCACTGCAGCATGCAGTGAAGCCAGTGCCAGCGGCACTGCACCCTCCCGTGAACGCAGTGCCTGCGCCAGTTCACCCCCAGTGAACCCATGGCCGTTACACTGCACGCTCCAGCGAACCCAGTGCCCAAGGCACTGCACCCTCCAGTAAACCCAGTGCCCGCGGCACTGCAAATTCAAGTGAACCCAGGGCCTAAGGCACTGCACCGTGCAGTGAACCCAGTGCCCGCGGAACTGCACCCACCAGGGAACCCAGTGCCCGTTGCACTGCAGTCTGCAGTGAAACCAGTGCCCGTGGCACTGCACCCTCCAGTGAAGCCAGTGCCCGCGGCACTGCACCCTCCAGTGAACCCAGTGCCCGTGGCACTGCACCGTCCACTGAACCAAGTGCCAGCGGCACGGCAGCATGCAGTGAATCCAGTGCCAGTGTCACTGCAGCATGCAGTGAATCCAGTGCCAGGGGCACTGCAGCCAGCAGTGAATCCAGTGCCAGGGGCACTGCAGCCAGCAGTGAATCCAGTGCCAGTGGCACTGGAGTCTGAATTGAATCCAGTGCCCCTGGCACTGTACCCTCCAGTGAACCCAGTGCCAGCGGCACTGCACGCTCTAGTGAACCCATTGCCAGCGGCACTGCAGCATGCAGTGAATCCAGTGCCAGGGGCAATGCAGCATGCAGTGAATCCAGTGCCAGTGGCACTGCAGCATGCAGTGAATCTAGTGCCAGTGGCACTGTAGTCTGAAGTGAACCCAGTGCCCGCGGCACTGCACCCTCCTGTGAACCCAGTGCCGGCGGCACTGCACCCTCCAGTGAACCCAGTGTCCGTGGCACTGCACCCACCTGTGAACCCAGTGCCAGCGGCACTGCAGCATGCAGTGAATCCAGTGCCAGGTGCACTGCAGCTAGCAGTGAACCCAGTACCTGTGGCACTGCAGTCTGCAGGGAATCCTGTGCCCGCGGCACTGCACCCTCCACCTAACCCAGTGCCAGCGGCACTGCAGCATACAGTGAATCCAGTGCCAGTGGCACTGCTGCATGCAGTGAATCCAGTGCCAGTGGCACTGCAGCATGCAGTGAATCCAGAGCCAGTGGCACTGCAGCATGCAGTGAATCCAGTGCCCGCGGCACTGCCGTCTGCAGGGAATCCAGTGCCCGCGGCACTGCACCCTCCAGTGAACCCAGTGCCAGCGGCACTGCAGCATGCAGTAAATCCAGTGCCAGGGGCTTGCAGCTAGCAGTGAATCCAGTGCCAGTGGCACTGGAGTCTGCAGTGAATCCATTGCCCCTGGCACTGCACCCTCTAGTGAACCCAGTGCCAGCGGCACTGCACGCTCTAATGAACCCATTGCCAGCGGCATTGCAGCATGCAGTGAATTCAGTGCCAGTGGCACTGCAGCATGCAGTGAATCCAGTGCCAGTGGCACTGCAGCATGCAGTGAATCCAGTGCCAGTGGCACTGGAGTCTGCAGTGAATCCAGTGCCCGCATCACTGCAGTCTGCAGGGAATCCAGTGCCCGTAGCACTGCACCCTCCAGTGAACCCAGTGCCAGCGGCACTGCAGCATGCAGTGAATCCAGTGCCAGGGGCACTGCAGCATGCAGTGAAGCCAGTGTCAGTGGCACTGCAGCATGCAGTGAATCCAGGGCCAGTCGCACTGCAGCATGCAGTGAACCCAGTGCCAGCGGCACTGCACCCTCCAGTGAACCCAGTGCCAGCGGTACTGCACCCTCCAGTGAACCCAGTGCCCGTGGCACTGCACCCACCTGTGAACCCAGTGCCAGCGGCACTGCAGCATGCAGTGAATCCAGTGCCAGGTGCACTGCAGCTAGCAGTGAACCCAGTACCTGTGGCACTGCAGTCTGCAGGGAATCCTGTGCCCGCGGCACTGCACCCTCCACCTAACCCAGTGCCAGCGGCACTGCAGCATACAGTGAATCCAGTGCCAGGGGCACTGCTGCATGCAGTGAATCCAATGCCAGCGGCACTGCAGCATGCAGTGAATCCAGTGCCAGCGGCACTGCAGCATGCAGTGAATCCAGTGCCAGTGGCTCTGCAGCATGAAGTGAATCCAGTGCCAGTGGCACTGCAGCATGCAGTGAATCCAGAGCCAGTGGCACTGCAGCATGCAGTGAATCCAGTGCCCGCGGCACTGCCGTCTGCAGGGAATCCAGTGCCCGCGGCACTGCACCCTCCAGTGAACCCAGTGCCAGCGGCACTGCAGCATGCAGTAAATCCAGTGCCAGGGGCTTGCAGCTAGCAGTGAATCCAGTGCCAGTGGCACTGGAGTCTGCAGTGAATCCATTGCCCCTGGCACTGCACCCTCCAGTGAACCCAGTGCCAGCGGCACTGCACGCTCTAGTGAACCCATTGCCAGCGGCATTGCAGCATGCAGTGAATTCAGTGCCAGTGGCACTGCAGCATGCAGTGAATCCAGTGCCAGTGGCACTGCAGCATGCAGTGAATCCAGTGCCAGTGGCACTGGAGTCTGCAGTGAATCCAGTGCCCGCATCACTGCAGTCTGCAGGGAATCCAGTGCCCGTGGCACTGCACCCTCCAGTGAACCCAGTGCCAGCGGCACTGCACCCTCCAGTGAACCCAGTTTCCACGGCACTGCACCCTCCAGTGAACCCATTGCCAGTGGCACTGCAGCATGCAGTGAAGCCAGTGCCAGTGGCACTGCAGCATGCAGTGAACTCAGTTCCCGCGGCACTGCACCCTCCAGTGAACACAGTGCCAGCGGCACTGCAGCCTGCAGTGAATCCAGTGCCCGCGGCAGTGCACCGTACAGTGAACACAGTGCCTTCGGCACCGCAGCCTCCAGTGCCCCGGTGACCATGGCACTGCAGCCACCGGTACCCCAGTGCCCTCGGCCCATACCCTCCAGCTCTTGAAGCCACTCACCGTGCCTGAAGGCCCTCCCCGTGCCTGAATGCACTCCCGGTGCCTGTAGTTACTCCCATTGCCTGAATGGCATGGGTAATCTCTGAAGCTGCACCCCTGCCTGAGGGCATTCTCTGTGTCTCCTTGAGTTCCCTGTGCATGACGGGGCATCCCTTGGTGAAAGGCACATGTGCTCCCCTTGCCCGAATTGCACAGGAGCTCCCCGTGCCTGAAGACTCACCCCATGCCTGAAGAAGCTCCCAGTGCCTGAATGCAAGCCCCATGCCTGAAGGCGCTCCCCTTGATTCAAGGGCACAGGGACCCCCTGAAGGCTTGCGCCATGCCTGCCGGTGCACCCCTCCCCTGAGGGTGCCGCGTGCCTGATGGCGAGCCCAGTGCCCGACGTCTCGCCCTGTGCCCGAAGAGCACGGAGGCTCCGCGTGCCTGAAGTCGTGCCCTGTGCACGAAGCCGCTCACTGTACCTGAAGGTGCTCCCAGTGCCCGAAGACAAGCCCCATGGTTGAAGGCGTGCACCGTGCCTGAAAATGTTCCCTGGGCCCGAAGCCGCTCCCTGTTCCTGAAGGCACGCCTCTTGCCTGAAACAGCTCCACGTGCCTGTCCTCAAGCCTCTTGCATGAAGGCGAGCCCCGTGCCGGAAGCCTTGCCCCGTGCGTGAAGCCCCGCCTGGTGCCTGAAGGCACACCCCTCGCCTGAAGTCACGCCCCGTGCCTGAATTGCAAGGGCATGCCCAGTGCCTGAGGGTATGCCCAGCGACTGAAGTCGGTCACCCCCGATGACTGAGTCATGCCCAGCGAACGAAGTCACTCCCAAAGTCACTCCAAGTGACTGAAGTCAAAGTCACTCCCAGTGAAGGAAGTTACTCCCAAAGTCCTTCCAAGCGACAGAAGCCTCTCCTCCCGATGTCACTCCCAGTGACGAAAGTCACTCGCTATGTCACTCCCAAGTGAGGGAAGCCTCTCCCAAAGTCACTCCCCGTGACAGAAGTCACTCCCGATGTCACTCCCAGTGACGCAAGTCACTCCCGAATTCACAACCAGTGACGGAAGTCCCTCTCGAAGTCCCTCTCCCAGTGACGGAAGTCACTCCCGAAGTCATTCCCAGGGACTGAAGACAAAGCCACTCCCAGCTGCTGATCCGGCTGCTGAGGTCACCGTTACTCCCAGTGACGGAAGGAAATGTCACACTCGGTGTCTGAAGTGACTCCTAGTGACTGCAGTCGTCACTCCCACTCCCAGTGCCTGAAGTCTTCACTGCCAGTGCCTGAAGTCGGCACTCGCAGTGCCTGAAGGAATTGCAGGGGAAGGACCGAGAGAGCGAGACGCAGAATTCCAAGCAGCGCCTCCAGGCTCTGTGGTCTCGGCACGGAAACTCCCGGGGAAAGACAGAGACAGAGGGAGACACAGAATCCCATGCAGCCCCCAGGCTCTGTGCTCTCACCACAGAGCCTCCTGGGGAAGGACAGAGAGGGAGGCACAGAATCCCAAGCAGCCCCTCCAGGCTCTGTGCTCGCAGCACAGAGCCTCCAGTTCCTGAAGCCACTCACCATGCCTGAAGGCACTCCCCGTGCCTGAATGCGCTCCCCGTTCCTGAAGGCATTCCCTTTGCCTGAAGGCGCAAGCGCTCTCTGAGGGCGCACCCCGTGGGTGACGGCGCACCCCTTGCCTGAGGGCGCCCTGCGCCTGAGGGCGAGCCCAGTGCCTGATGACGCGCCCTGTGCCCGAAGAGCACAGGGGCTCCCCGTGCCTGAAGTCGCACCCCGTGCATGAAGCCGCTCACTGTACCTGGAGGTGCTCCCAGGGCCTGAAGACAAGCTCCATGGTTGAAGGTGCGCCCCGTGCTGGAAAACGCTCCATGTGCCCGAAGGGGCTCCTGTTCCTGAAGGCAGGCCTCTTGCCTGAAACAGCTCCACGTGTCTGTACTAAAGCCCCTTGCCTGCAGGCAAGGCCCATGCCTGAAGGAAAGCCCTGTGCCTGAAGCCTTGCCCCACGCATGAAGCCCCGCCCAGGGCCTGAAGGCACGCCCCTGGCCTGAAGGCATGCCCCATGCCCGAAGGCTTGCCCCATGCGTGAATTCTCACCCTGTGCCTGAAGTCTAGCCCCCCGCCTGAAGGGCACAGGCACGCTCAGGGCCCGAGGGCATGCCCAGGGACTGAAGTCAGTCACTCCCAATGACCGAAGTCACTCCTAGTGACGGAAGTCCCTCGCAAAGACACACACAGTGACGGAAGTCCCACTCGAAGTCACTCCCACGGACGGAAGTCACTCCCGAAGTCACCCCCAGGGACTGAAGTCACTCCTGACGTCACTCCCAGTGCCTGAAGTCCGCAATCCCAGTTCCTGGAGGAACTGGAGGGGAAGGACAGAGAGAGGGAGACACACAATCCCATGCAGCCTCCAGCTCTGTGCTCCAACCAGAGACCCCTGGGGAAAAACAGACAGGGAGACTCAGAATCCCAAGCAGCCCATCCAGGCTCCAGTGCCAGCCGTACCGGGGCACAGGACGCCCCAGCGACCGCGGGACTGGAGCTTCCGGTGACCCGAGGGACCGCGGCCCTGGAGCCTCCAAGGACCACAGTGTCCACGTCACTGCAGACTCCAATGAACCCAGTGCCCGCGGCACTGCGGCCTCCAGGGAGCCCAGTGCCCGCGGCACTGCACACTCGAGTGAACGCTGTGCCCGCGACACGGCAGTCAGCCGTGAACCAAGCGCCTGAGGCACTGCAGCGTGCAGTGAACCCAGTGCCCTCTGCACTGCAGCCTCCAGTGAACACACTGCCCACGACACTGCAGCTTCCAGTGAAGGCAGTGCCCGATGCACTGCACCCTCCAGTGAACGCAGTGCCTGCGGAAGTTCACCCCCAGTGAACCCATGACCGTTGCACTGCACGCTCCAGCGAACCCAGTGCCCCAGGCACTGCACCCTCCAGTAAACCCAGTGCCCGCGGCACTGCAAATTCGAGTGAACCAAGGGCCCAAGGCACTGCACCGTCCAGTGAACCCATTGCCAGTGGCACTGCAGCCAGCAGTGAATCCAGTGCCAGTGGCACTGGAGTCTGAATTGAATCCAGTGCCCCTGGCACTGTACCCTCCAGTGAACCCAGTGCCAGCGGCACTGCACGCTCTAGTGAACCCATTGCCAGCGGCACTGCAGCATGCAGTGAATCCAGTGCCAGGGGCAATGCAGCATGCAGTGAATCCAGTGCCAGGGGCACTGCAGCATGCAGTGAATCCAGTGCCAGTGGCACTGGAGTCTGCAGTGAACCCTGTGCCCGCGGCACTGCACCTTACAGTGAACCCAGTTTCCATGGCACTGCACCCTCCAGTGAACCCATTGCAAGTGGCACTGCAGCATGCAGTGAAGCCAGTGCCAGTGGCACTGCAGCATGTAGTGAATCCATTGCCAGTGGCACTGCAGGATGCAGTGAAGCCAGTGCCAGTGGCACTGCAGCATGCAGTGAAGCCAGTGCCAGTGGCACTGCAGCATGCAGTGAAGCCAGTGCCAGTGGCACTGCAGCATGCAGTGAAGCCAGTGCCAGTGGCACTGCAGCATGCAGTGAAACCCGTGCCAGTGGCACTGCACCCTCCAGTGAACCCAGTGCCAGCGGCACTGCACCCTCCAGTGAACCCAGTTTCCACGGCACTGCACCCTCCAATGAACCCATTGCCAGTGGCACTGCAGCATGCAGTGAAGCCAGTGCCAATGGCACTGCAGCATGCAGTGAAGCCAGTGCCAGTGGCACTGCACCCTCCAGTGAACCCAGTGCCAGTGGCACTGCAGCATGCAGTGAAGCCTGTGCCAGTGGCACTGCAGCATGTAGTGAATCCAGTGCCAGTGGCACTGCAGGATGCAGTGAAGCCAGTGCCAGTGGCACTGCAGCATGCAGTGAAGCCAGTGCCAGTGGCACTGCAGCATGCAGTGAAGCCAGTGCCAGTGGCACTGCAGCATGCAGTGATGCCAGTGCCAGTGGCACTGCAGCATGCAGTGAAACCCGTGCCAGTGGCACTGCACCCTCCAGTGAACCCAGTGCCAGCGGCACTGCACCCTCCAGTGAACCCAGTTTCCACGGCACTGCACCCTCCAGTGAACCCATTGCCAGTGGCACTGCAGCATGCAGTGAAGCCAGTGCCAGTGGCACTGCAGCATGCAGTGAATCCAGTGCCAGTGGCACTGCAGGATGCAGTGAAGCCAGTGCCAGTGGCATTGCAGCATGCAGTGAAGCCAGTTCCAGTGGCACTGCAACATGCAGTGAAGCCAGTGCTAGTGGCACTGCACCCTCCAGTGAACCCAGTGCCAGTGGCACTGAAGCATGCAGTGAAGCCAGTGCCAGTGGCACTGCACCCTCCAGTGAACCCAGTGCCAGTGGCACTGCAGCATGCAGTGAAGCCAGTGCCAGTGGCACTGCAGCATGCAGTGAAGCCAGTGCCAGTGGCACTGCACCCTCCAGTGAACCCAGTGCCAGTGGCACTGCAGCATGCAGTGAAGCCAGTGCCAGTGGCACTGCAGCATGCAGTGAAGCCAGTGCCAGCGGCACTGCACCCTCCCGTGAACGCAGTGCCTGTGCCAGTTCACCCCCAGTGAACCCATGGCCGTTACACTGCACGCTCCAGCGAACCCAGTGCCCAAGGCACTGCACCCTCCAGTAAACCCAGTGCCCGCGGCACTGCAAATTCAAGTGAACCCAGGGCCTAAGGCACTGCACCGTGCAGTGAACCCAGTGCCCGCGGAACTGCACCCACCAGGGAACCCAGTGCCCGTTGCACTGCAGTCTGCAGTGAAACCAGTGCCCGTGGCACTGCACCCTCCAGTGAAGCCAGTGCCCGCGGCACTGCACCCTCCAGTGAACCCAGTGCCCGTGGCACTGCACCGTCCACTGAACCAAGTGCCAGCGGCACGGCAGCATGCAGTGAATCCAGTGCCAGTGTCACTGCAGCATGCAGTGAATCCAGTGCCAGGGGCACTGCAGCCAGCAGTGAATCCAGTGCCAGGGGCACTGCAGCCAGCAGTGAATCCAGTGCCAGTGGCACTGGAGTCTGAATTGAATCCAGTGCCCCTGGCACTGTACCCTCCAGTGAACCCAGTGCCAGCGGCACTGCACGCTCTAGTGAACCCATTGCCAGCGGCACTGCAGCATGCAGTGAATCCAGTGCCAGGGGCAATGCAGCATGCAGTGAATCCAGTGCCAGTGGCACTGCAGCATGCAGTGAATCTAGTGCCAGTGGCACTGTAGTCTGAAGTGAACCCAGTGCCCGCGGCACTGCACCCTCCTGTGAACCCAGTGCCGGCGGCACTGCACCCTCCAGTGAACCCAGTGTCCGTGGCACTGCACCCACCTGTGAACCCAGTGCCAGCGGCACTGCAGCATGCAGTGAATCCAGTGCCAGGTGCACTGCAGCTAGCAGTGAACCCAGTACCTGTGGCACTGCAGTCTGCAGGGAATCCTGTGCCCGCGGCACTGCACCCTCCACCTAACCCAGTGCCAGCGGCACTGCAGCATACAGTGAATCCAGTGCCAGTGGCACTGCTGCATGCAGTGAATCCAGTGCCAGTGGCACTGCAGCATGCAGTGAATCCAGAGCCAGTGGCACTGCAGCATGCAGTGAATCCAGTGCCCGCGGCACTGCCGTCTGCAGGGAATCCAGTGCCCGCGGCACTGCACCCTCCAGTGAACCCAGTGCCAGCGGCACTGCAGCATGCAGTAAATCCAGTGCCAGGGGCTTGCAGCTAGCAGTGAATCCAGTGCCAGTGGCACTGGAGTCTGCAGTGAATCCATTGCCCCTGGCACTGCACCCTCTAGTGAACCCAGGGCCAGCGGCACTGCACGCTCTAATGAACCCATTGCCAGCGGCATTGCAGCATGCAGTGAATTCAGTGCCAGTGGCACTGCAGCATGCAGTGAATCCAGTGCCAGTGGCACTGCAGCATGCAGTGAATCCAGTGCCAGTGGCACTGGAGTCTGCAGTGAATCCAGTGCCCGCATCACTGCAGTCTGCAGGGAATCCAGTGCCCGTAGCACTGCACCCTCCAGTGAACCCAGTGCCAGCGGCACTGCAGCATGCAGTGAATCCAGTGCCAGGGGCACTGCAGCATGCAGTGAAGCCAGTGTCAGTGGCACTGCAGCATGCAGTGAATCCAGGGCCAGTCGCACTGCAGCATGCAGTGAACCCAGTGCCAGCGGCACTGCACCCTCCAGTGAACCCAGTGCCAGCGGTACTGCACCCTCCAGTGAACCCAGTGCCCGTGGCACTGCACCCACCTGTGAACCCAGTGCCAGCGGCACTGCAGCATGCAGTGAATCCAGTGCCAGGTGCACTGCAGCTAGCAGTGAACCCAGTACCTGTGGCACTGCAGTCTGCAGGGAATCCTGTGCCCGCGGCACTGCACCCTCCACCTAACCCAGTGCCAGCGGCACTGCAGCATACAGTGAATCCAGTGCCAGGGGCACTGCTGCATGCAGTGAATCCAATGCCAGCGGCACTGCAGCATGCAGTGAATCCAGTGCCAGCGGCACTGCAGCATGCAGTGAATCCAGTGCCAGTGGCTCTGCAGCATGAAGTGAATCCAGTGCCAGTGGCACTGCAGCATGCAGTGAAGCCAGTGCCAGTGGCACTGCAGCATGCAGTGAACTCAGTTCCCGCGGCACTGCACCCTCCAGTGAACACAGTGCCAGCGGCACTGCAGCATACAGTGAATCCAGTGCCAGTGGCACTGCTGCATGCAGTGAATCCAGAGCCAGTGGCACTGCAGCATGCAGTGAATCCAGTGCCCGCGGCACTGCCGTCTGCAGGGAATCCAGTGCCCGCGGCACTGCACCCTCCAGTGAACCCAGTGCCAGCGGCACTGCAGCATGCAGTAAATCCAGTGCCAGGGGCTTGCAGCTAGCAGTGAATCCAGTGCCAGTGGCACTGGAGTCTGCAGTGAATCCATTGCCCCTGGCACTGCACCCTCCAGTGAACCCAGTGCCAGCGGCACTGCACGCTCTAGTGAACCCATTGCCAGCGGCATTGCAGCATGCAGTGAATTCAGTGCCAGTGGCACTGCAGCATGCAGTGAATCCAGTGCCAGTGGCACTGCAGCATGCAGTGAATCCAGTGCCAGTGGCACTGGAGTCTTCAGTGAATCCAGTGCCCGCATCACTGCAGTCTGCAGGGAATCCAGTGCCCGTGGCACTGCACCCTCCAGTGAACCCAGTGCCAGCGGCACTCCACCCTCCAGTGAACCCAGTTTCCACGGCACTGCACCCTCCAGTGAACCCATTGCCAGTGGCACTGCAGCATGCAGTGAAGCCAGTGCCAGTGGCACTGCAGCATGCAGTGAACTCAGTTCCCGCGGCACTGCACCCTCCAGTGAACACAGTGCCAGCGGCACTGCAGCCTGCAGTGAATCCAGTGCCCGCGGCAGTGCACCGTACAGTGAACACAGTGCCTTCGGCACCGCAGCCTCCAGTGCCCCGGTGACCATGGCACTGCAGCCACCGGTACCCCAGTGCCCTCGGCCCATACCCTCCAGCTCTTGAAGCCACTCACCGTGCCTGAAGGCCCTCCCCGTGCCTGAATGCACTCCCGGTGCCTGTAGTTACTCCCATTGCCTGAATGGCATGGGTAATCTCTGAAGCTGCACCCCTGCCTGAGGGCATTCTCTGTGTCTCCTTGAGTTCCCTGTGCATGACGGGGCATCCCTTGGTGAAAGGCACATGTGCTCCCCTTGCCCGAATTGCACAGGAGCTCCCCGTGCCTGAAGACTCACCCCATGCCTGAAGAAGCTCCCAGTGCCTGAAGGCAAGCCCCATGCCTGAAGGCGCTCCCCTTGATTCAAGGGCACAGGGACCCCCTGAAGGCTTGCGCCATGCCTGCCGGTGCACCCCTCCCCTGAGGGTGCCGCGTGCCTGATGGCGAGCCCAGTGCCCGACGTCTCGCCCTGTGCCCGAAGAGCACGGAGGCTCCGCGTGCCTGAAGTCGTGCCCTGTGCACGAAGCCGCTCACTGTACCTGAAGGTGCTCCCAGTGCCCGAAGACAAGCCCCATGGTTGAAGGCGTGCACCGTGCCTGAAAATGTTCCCTGGGCCCGAAGCCGCTCCCTGTTCCTGAAGGCACGCCTCTTGCCTGAAACAGCTCCACGTGCCTGTCCTCAAGCCTCTTGCATGAAGGCGAGCCCCGTGCCGGAAGCCTTGCCCCGTGCGTGAAGCCCCGCCTGGTGCCTGAAGGCACACCCCTCGCCTGAAGTCACGCCCCGTGCCTGAATTGCAAGGGCATGCCCAGTGCCTGAGGGTATGCCCAGCGACTGAAGTCGGTCACCCCCGATGACTGAGTCATGCCCAGCGAACGAAGTCACTCCCAAAGTCACTCCAAGTGACTGAAGTCAAAGTCACTCCCAGTGAAGGAAGTTACTCCCAAAGTCCTTCCAAGCGACAGAAGCCTCTCCTCCCGATGTCACTCCCAGTGACGAAAGTCACTCGCTATGTCACTCCCAAGTGAGGGAAGCCTCTCCCAAAGTCACTCCCCGTGACAGAAGTCACTCCCGATGTCACTCCCAGTGACGCAAGTCACTCCCGAATTCACAACCAGTGACGGAAGTCCCTCTCGAAGTCCCTCTCCCAGTGACGGAAGTCACTCCCGAAGTCATTCCCAGGGACTGAAGACAAAGCCACTCCCAGCTGCTGATCCGGCTGCTGAGGTCACCGTTACTCCCAGTGACGGAAGGAAATGTCACACTCGGTGTCTGAAGTGACTCCTAGTGACTGCAGTCGTCACTCCCACTCCCAGTGCCTGAAGTCTTCACTGCCAGTGCCTGAAGTCGGCACTCGCAGTGCCTGAAGGAATTGCAGGGGAAGGACCGAGAGAGCGAGACGCAGAATTCCAAGCAGCGCCTCCAGGCTCTGTGGTCTCGGCACGGAAACTCCCGGGGAAAGACAGAGACAGAGGGAGACACAGAATCCCATGCAGCCCCCAGGCTCTGTGCTCTCACCACAGAGCCTCCTGGGGAAGGACAGAGAGGGAGGCACAGAATCCCAAGCAGCCCCTCCAGGCTCTGTGCTCGCAGCACAGAGCCTCCAGTTCCTGAAGCCACTCACCATGCCTGAAGGCACTCCCCGTGCCTGAATGCGCTCCCCGTTCCTGAAGGCATTCCCTTTGCCTGAAGGCGCAAGCGCTCTCTGAGGGCGCACCCCGTGGGTGACGGCGCACCCCTTGCCTGAGGGCGCCCTGCGCCTGAGGGCGAGCCCAGTGCCTGATGACGCGCCCTGTGCCCGAAGAGCACAGGGGCTCCCCGTGCCTGAAGTCGCACCCCGTGCATGAAGCCGCTCACTGTACCTGGAGGTGCTCCCAGGGCCTGAAGACAAGCTCCATGGTTGAAGGTGCGCCCCGTGCTGGAAAACGCTCCATGTGCCCGAAGGGGCTCCTGTTCCTGAAGGCAGGCCTCTTGCCTGAAACAGCTCCACGTGTCTGTACTAAAGCCCCTTGCCTGCAGGCAAGGCCCGTGCCTGAAGGAAAGCCCTGTGCCTGAAGCCTTGCCCCACGCATGAAGCCCCGCCCAGGGCCTGAAGGCACGCCCCTGGCCTGAAGGCATGCCCCATGCCCGAAGGCTTGCCCCATGCGTGAATTCTCACCCTGTGCCTGAAGTCTAGCCCCCCGCCTGAAGGGCACAGGCACGCTCAGGGCCCGAGGGCATGCCCAGGGACTGAAGTCAGTCACTCCCAATGACCGAAGTCACTCCTAGTGACGGAAGTCCCTCGCAAAGACACACACAGTGACGGAAGTCCCACTCGAAGTCACTCCCACGGACGGAAGTCACTCCCGAAGTCACCCCCAGGGACTGAAGTCACTCCTGACGTCACTCCCAGTGCCTGAAGTCCGCAATCCCAGTTCCTGGAGGAACTGGAGGGGAAGGACAGAGAGAGGGAGACACACAATCCCATGCAGCCTCCAGCTCTGTGCTCCAACCAGAGACCCCTGGGGAAAAACAGACAGGGAGACTCAGAATCCCAAGCAGCCCATCCAGGCTCCAGTGCCAGCCGTACCGGGGCACAGGACGCCCCAGCGACCGCGGGACTGGAGCTTCCGGTGACCCGAGGGACCGCGGCCCTGGAGCCTCCAAGGACCACAGTGTCCACGTCACTGCAGACTCCAATGAACCCAGTGCCCGCGGCACTGCGGCCTCCAGGGAGCCCAGTGCCCGCGGCACTGCACACTCGAGTGAACGCTGTGCCCGCGACACGGCAGTCAGCCGTGAACCAAGCGCCTGAGGCACTGCAGCGTGCAGTGAACCCAGTGCCCTCTGCACTGCAGCCTCCAGTGAACACACTGCCCACGACACTGCAGCTTCCAGTGAAGGCAGTGCCCGATGCACTGCACCCTCCAGTGAACGCAGTGCCTGCGGAAGTTCACCCCCAGTGAACCCATGACCGTTGCACTGCACGCTCCAGCGAACCCAGTGCCCCAGGCACTGCACCCTCCAGTAAACCCAGTGCCCGCGGCACTGCAAATTCGAGTGAACCAAGGGCCCAAGGCACTGCACCGTCCAGTGAACCCATTGCCAGTGGCACTGCAGCCAGCAGTGAATCCAGTGCCAGTGGCACTGGAGTCTGAATTGAATCCAGTGCCCCTGGCACTGTACCCTCCAGTGAACCCAGTGCCAGCGGCACTGCACGCTCTAGTGAACCCATTGCCAGCGGCACTGCAGCATGCAGTGAATCCAGTGCCAGGGGCAATGCAGCATGCAGTGAATCCAGTGCCAGGGGCACTGCAGCATGCAGTGAATCCAGTGCCAGTGGCACTGGAGTCTGCAGTGAACCCTGTGCCCGCGGCACTGCACCTTACAGTGAACCCAGTTTCCATGGCACTGCACCCTCCAGTGAACCCATTGCAAGTGGCACTGCAGCATGCAGTGAAGCCAGTGCCAGTGGCACTGCAGCATGTAGTGAATCCATTGCCAGTGGCACTGCAGGATGCAGTGAAGCCAGTGCCAGTGGCACTGCAGCATGCAGTGAAGCCAGTGCCAGTGGCACTGCAGCATGCAGTGAAGCCAGTGCCAGTGGCACTGCAGCATGCAGTGAAGCCAGTGCCAGTGGCACTGCAGCATGCAGTGAAACCCGTGCCAGTGGCACTGCACCCTCCAGTGAACCCAGTGCCAGCGGCACTGCACCCTCCAGTGAACCCAGTTTCCACGGCACTGCACCCTCCAATGAACCCATTGCCAGTGGCACTGCAGCATGCAGTGAAGCCAGTGCCAATGGCACTGCAGCATGCAGTGAAGCCAGTGCCAGTGGCACTGCACCCTCCAGTGAACCCAGTGCCAGTGGCACTGCAGCATGCAGTGAAGCCTGTGCCAGTGGCACTGCAGCATGTAGTGAATCCAGTGCCAGTGGCACTGCAGGATGCAGTGAAGCCAGTGCCAGTGGCACTGCAGCATGCAGTGAAGCCAGTGCCAGTGGCACTGCAGCATGCAGTGAAGCCAGTGCCAGTGGCACTGCAGCATGCAGTGATGCCAGTGCCAGTGGCACTGCAGCATGCAGTGAAACCCGTGCCAGTGGCACTGCACCCTCCAGTGAACCCAGTGCCAGCGGCACTGCACCCTCCAGTGAACCCAGTTTCCACGGCACTGCACCCTCCAGTGAACCCATTGCCAGTGGCACTGCAGCATGCAGTGAAGCCAGTGCCAGTGGCACTGCAGCATGCAGTGAATCCAGTGCCAGTGGCACTGCAGGATGCAGTGAAGCCAGTGCCAGTGGCATTGCAGCATGCAGTGAAGCCAGTTCCAGTGGCACTGCAACATGCAGTGAAGCCAGTGCTAGTGGCACTGCACCCTCCAGTGAACCCAGTGCCAGTGGCACTGAAGCATGCAGTGAAGCCAGTGCCAGTGGCACTGCACCCTCCAGTGAACCCAGTGCCAGTGGCACTGCAGCATGCAGTGAAGCCAGTGCCAGTGGCACTGCAGCATGCAGTGAAGCCAGTGCCAGTGGCACTGCACCCTCCAGTGAACCCAGTGCCAGTGGCACTGCAGCATGCAGTGAAGCCAGTGCCAGTGGCACTGCAGCATGCAGTGAAGCCAGTGCCAGCGGCACTGCACCCTCCCGTGAACGCAGTGCCTGTGCCAGTTCACCCCCAGTGAACCCATGGCCGTTACACTGCACGCTCCAGCGAACCCAGTGCCCAAGGCACTGCACCCTCCAGTAAACCCAGTGCCCGCGGCACTGCAAATTCAAGTGAACCCAGGGCCTAAGGCACTGCACCGTGCAGTGAACCCAGTGCCCGCGGAACTGCACCCACCAGGGAACCCAGTGCCCGTTGCACTGCAGTCTGCAGTGAAACCAGTGCCCGTGGCACTGCACCCTCCAGTGAAGCCAGTGCCCGCGGCACTGCACCCTCCAATGAACCCAGTGCCCGTGGCACTGCACCGTCCACTGAACCAAGTGCCAGCGGCACGGCAGCATGCAGTGAATCCAGTGCCAGTGTCACTGCAGCATGCAGTGAATCCAGTGCCAGGGGCACTGCAGCCAGCAGTGAATCCAGTGCCAGGGGCACTGCAGCCAGCAGTGAATCCAGTGCCAGTGGCACTGGAGTCTGAATTGAATCCAGTGCCCCTGGCACTGTACCCTCCAGTGAACCCAGTGCCAGCGGCACTGCACGCTCTAGTGAACCCATTGCCAGCGGCACTGCAGCATGCAGTGAATCCAGTGCCAGGGGCAATGCAGCATGCAGTGAATCCAGTGCCAGTGGCACTGCAGCATGCAGTGAATCTAGTGCCAGTGGCACTGTAGTCTGAAGTGAACCCAGTGCCCGCGGCACTGCACCCTCCTGTGAACCCAGTGCCGGCGGCACTGCACCCTCCAGTGAACCCAGTGTCCGTGGCACTGCACCCACCTGTGAACCCAGTGCCAGCGGCACTGCAGCATGCAGTGAATCCAGTGCCAGGTGCACTGCAGCTAGCAGTGAACCCAGTACCTGTGGCACTGCAGTCTGCAGGGAATCCTGTGCCCGCGGCACTGCACCCTCCACCTAACCCAGTGCCAGCGGCACTGCAGCATACAGTGAATCCAGTGCCAGTGGCACTGCTGCATGCAGTGAATCCAGTGCCAGTGGCACTGCAGCATGCAGTGAATCCAGAGCCAGTGGCACTGCAGCATGCAGTGAATCCAGTGCCCGCGGCACTGCCGTCTGCAGGGAATCCAGTGCCCGCGGCACTGCACCCTCCAGTGAACCCAGTGCCAGCGGCACTGCAGCATGCAGTAAATCCAGTGCCAGGGGCTTGCAGCTAGCAGTGAATCCAGTGCCAGTGGCACTGGAGTCTGCAGTGAATCCATTGCCCCTGGCACTGCACCCTCTAGTGAACCCAGTGCCAGCGGCACTGCACGCTCTAATGAACCCATTGCCAGCGGCATTGCAGCATGCAGTGAATTCAGTGCCAGTGGCACTGCAGCATGCAGTGAATCCAGTGCCAGTGGCACTGCAGCATGCAGTGAATCCAGTGCCAGTGGCACTGGAGTCTGCAGTGAATCCAGTGCCCGCATCACTGCAGTCTGCAGGGAATCCAGTGCCCGTAGCACTGCACCCTCCAGTGAACCCAGTGCCAGCGGCACTGCAGCATGCAGTGAATCCAGTGCCAGGGGCACTGCAGCATGCAGTGAAGCCAGTGTCAGTGGCACTGCAGCATGCAGTGAATCCAGGGCCAGTCGCACTGCAGCATGCAGTGAACCCAGTGCCAGCGGCACTGCACCCTCCAGTGAACCCAGTGCCAGCGGTACTGCACCCTCCAGTGAACCCAGTGCCCGTGGCACTGCACCCACCTGTGAACCCAGTGCCAGCGGCACTGCAGCATGCAGTGAATCCAGTGCCAGGTGCACTGCAGCTAGCAGTGAACCCAGTACCTGTGGCACTGCAGTCTGCAGGGAATCCTGTGCCCGCGGCACTGCACCCTCCACCTAACCCAGTGCCAGCGGCACTGCAGCATACAGTGAATCCAGTGCCAGGGGCACTGCTGCATGCAGTGAATCCAATGCCAGCGGCACTGCAGCATGCAGTGAATCCAGTGCCAGCGGCACTGCAGCATGCAGTGAATCCAGTGCCAGTGGCTCTGCAGCATGAAGTGAATCCAGTGCCAGTGGCACTGCAGCATGCAGTGAAGCCAGTGCCAGTGGCACTGCAGCATGCAGTGAACTCAGTTCCCGCGGCACTGCACCCTCCAGTGAACACAGTGCCAGCGGCACTGCAGCATACAGTGAATCCAGTGCCAGTGGCACTGCTGCATGCAGTGAATCCAGAGCCAGTGGCACTGCAGCATGCAGTGAATCCAGTGCCCGCGGCACTGCCGTCTGCAGGGAATCCAGTGCCCGCGGCACTGCACCCTCCAGTGAACCCAGTGCCAGCGGCACTGCAGCATGCAGTAAATCCAGTGCCAGGGGCTTGCAGCTAGCAGTGAATCCAGTGCCAGTGGCACTGGAGTCTGCAGTGAATCCATTGCCCCTGGCACTGCACCCTCCAGTGAACCCAGTGCCAGCGGCACTGCACGCTCTAGTGAACCCATTGCCAGCGGCATTGCAGCATGCAGTGAATTCAGTGCCAGTGGCACTGCAGCATGCAGTGAATCCAGTGCCAGTGGCACTGCAGCATGCAGTGAATCCAGTGCCAGTGGCACTGGAGTCTGCAGTGAATCCAGTGCCCGCATCACTGCAGTCTGCAGGGAATCCAGTGCCCGTGGCACTGCACCCTCCAGTGAACCCAGTGCCAGCGGCACTGCACCCTCCAGTGAACCCAGTTTCCACGGCACTGCACCCTCCAGTGAACCCATTGCCAGTGGCACTGCAGCATGCAGTGAAGCCAGTGCCAGTGGCACTGCAGCATGCAGTGAACTCAGTTCCCGCGGCACTGCACCCTCCAGTGAACACAGTGCCAGCGGCACTGCAGCCTGCAGTGAATCCAGTGCCCGCGGCAGTGCACCGTACAGTGAACACAGTGCCTTCGGCACCGCAGCCTCCAGTGCCCCGGTGACCATGGCACTGCAGCCACCGGTACCCCAGTGCCCTCGGCCCATACCCTCCAGCTCTTGAAGCCACTCACCGTGCCTGAAGGCCCTCCCCGTGCCTGAATGCACTCCCGGTGCCTGTAGTTACTCCCATTGCCTGAATGGCATGGGTAATCTCTGAAGCTGCACCCCTGCCTGAGGGCATTCTCTGTGTCTCCTTGAGTTCCCTGTGCATGACGGGGCATCCCTTGGTGAAAGGCACATGTGCTCCCCTTGCCCGAATTGCACAGGAGCTCCCCGTGCCTGAAGACTCACCCCATGCCTGAAGAAGCTCCCAGTGCCTGAAGGCAAGCCCCATGCCTGAAGGCGCTCCCCTTGATTCAAGGGCACAGGGACCCCCTGAAGGCTTGCGCCATGCCTGCCGGTGCACCCCTCCCCTGAGGGTGCCGCGTGCCTGATGGCGAGCCCAGTGCCCGACGTCTCGCCCTGTGCCCGAAGAGCACGGAGGCTCCGCGTGCCTGAAGTCGTGCCCTGTGCACGAAGCCGCTCACTGTACCTGAAGGTGCTCCCAGTGCCCGAAGACAAGCCCCATGGTTGAAGGCGTGCACCGTGCCTGAAAATGTTCCCTGGGCCCGAAGCCGCTCCCTGTTCCTGAAGGCACGCCTCTTGCCTGAAACAGCTCCACGTGCCTGTCCTCAAGCCTCTTGCATGAAGGCGAGCCCCGTGCCGGAAGCCTTGCCCCGTGCGTGAAGCCCCGCCTGGTGCCTGAAGGCACACCCCTCGCCTGAAGTCACGCCCCGTGCCTGAATTGCAAGGGCATGCCCAGTGCCTGAGGGTATGCCCAGCGACTGAAGTCGGTCACCCCCCGATGACTGAGTCATGCCCAGCGAACGAAGTCACTCCCAAAGTCACTCCAAGTGACTGAAGTCAAAGTCACTCCCAGTGAAGGAAGTTACTCCCAAAGTCCTTCCAAGCGACAGAAGCCTCTCCTCCCGATGTCACTCCCAGTGACGAAAGTCACTCGCTATGTCACTCCCAAGTGAGGGAAGCCTCTCCCAAAGTCACTCCCCGTGACAGAAGTCACTCCCGATGTCACTCCCAGTGACGCAAGTCACTCCCGAATTCACAACCAGTGACGGAAGTCCCTCTCGAAGTCCCTCTCCCAGTGACGGAAGTCACTCCCGAAGTCATTCCCAGGGACTGAAGACAAAGCCACTCCCAGCTGCTGATCCGGCTGCTGAGGTCACCGTTACTCCCAGTGACGGAAGGAAATGTCACACTCGGTGTCTGAAGTGACTCCTAGTGACTGCAGTCGTCACTCCCACTCCCAGTGCCTGAAGTCTTCACTGCCAGTGCCTGAAGTCGGCACTCGCAGTGCCTGAAGGAATTGCAGGGGAAGGACCGAGAGAGCGAGACGCAGAATTCCAAGCAGCGCCTCCAGGCTCTGTGGTCTCGGCACGGAAACTCCCGGGGAAAGACAGAGACAGAGGGAGACACAGAATCCCATGCAGCCCCCAGGCTCTGTGCTCTCACCACAGAGCCTCCTGGGGAAGGACAGAGAGGGAGGCACAGAATCCCAAGCAGCCCCTCCAGGCTCTGTGCTCGCAGCACAGAGCCTCCAGTTCCTGAAGCCACTCACCATGCCTGAAGGCACTCCCCGTGCCTGAATGCGCTCCCCGTTCCTGAAGGCATTCCCTTTGCCTGAAGGCGCAAGCGCTCTCTGAGGGCGCACCCCGTGGGTGACGGCGCACCCCTTGCCTGAGGGCGCCCTGCGCCTGAGGGCGAGCCCAGTGCCTGATGACGCGCCCTGTGCCCGAAGAGCACAGGGGCTCCCCGTGCCTGAAGTCGCACCCCGTGCATGAAGCCGCTCACTGTACCTGGAGGTGCTCCCAGGGCCTGAAGACAAGCTCCATGGTTGAAGGTGCGCCCCGTGCTGGAAAACGCTCCATGTGCCCGAAGGGGCTCCTGTTCCTGAAGGCAGGCCTCTTGCCTGAAACAGCTCCACGTGTCTGTACTAAAGCCCCTTGCCTGCAGGCAAGGCCCATGCCTGAAGGAAAGCCCTGTGCCTGAAGCCTTGCCCCACGCATGAAGCCCCGCCCAGGGCCTGAAGGCACGCCCCTGGCCTGAAGGCATGCCCCATGCCCGAAGGCTTGCCCCATGCGTGAATTCTCACCCTGTGCCTGAAGTCTAGCCCCCCGCCTGAAGGGCACAGGCACGCTCAGGGCCCGAGGGCATGCCCAGGGACTGAAGTCAGTCACTCCCAATGACCGAAGTCACTCCTAGTGACGGAAGTCCCTCGCAAAGACACACACAGTGACGGAAGTCCCACTCGAAGTCACTCCCACGGACGGAAGTCACTCCCGAAGTCACCCCCAGGGACTGAAGTCACTCCTGACGTCACTCCCAGTGCCTGAAGTCCGCAATCCCAGTTCCTGGAGGAACTGGAGGGGAAGGACAGAGAGAGGGAGACACACAATCCCATGCAGCCTCCAGCTCTGTGCTCCAACCAGAGACCCCTGGGGAAAAACAGACAGGGAGACTCAGAATCCCAAGCAGCCCATCCAGGCTCCAGTGCCAGCCGTACCGGGGCACAGGACGCCCCAGCGACCGCGGGACTGGAGCTTCCGGTGACCCGAGGGACCGCGGCCCTGGAGCCTCCAAGGACCACAGTGTCCACGTCACTGCAGACTCCAATGAACCCAGTGCCCGCGGCACTGCGGCCTCCAGGGAGCCCAGTGCCCGCGGCACTGCACACTCGAGTGAACGCTGTGCCCGCGACACGGCAGTCAGCCGTGAACCAAGCGCCTGAGGCACTGCAGCGTGCAGTGAACCCAGTGCCCTCTGCACTGCAGCCTCCAGTGAACACACTGCCCACGACACTGCAGCTTCCAGTGAAGGCAGTGCCCGATGCACTGCACCCTCCAGTGAACGCAGTGCCTGCGGAAGTTCACCCCCAGTGAACCCATGACCGTTGCACTGCACGCTCCAGCGAACCCAGTGCCCCAGGCACTGCACCCTCCAGTAAACCCAGTGCCCGCGGCACTGCAAATTCGAGTGAACCAAGGGCCCAAGGCACTGCACCGTCCAGTGAACCCATTGCCAGTGGCACTGCAGCCAGCAGTGAATCCAGTGCCAGTGGCACTGGAGTCTGAATTGAATCCAGTGCCCCTGGCACTGTACCCTCCAGTGAACCCAGTGCCAGCGGCACTGCACGCTCTAGTGAACCCATTGCCAGCGGCACTGCAGCATGCAGTGAATCCAGTGCCAGGGGCAATGCAGCATGCAGTGAATCCAGTGCCAGGGGCACTGCAGCATGCAGTGAATCCAGTGCCAGTGGCACTGGAGTCTGCAGTGAACCCTGTGCCCGCGGCACTGCACCTTACAGTGAACCCAGTTTCCATGGCACTGCACCCTCCAGTGAACCCATTGCAAGTGGCACTGCAGCATGCAGTGAAGCCAGTGCCAGTGGCACTGCAGCATGTAGTGAATCCATTGCCAGTGGCACTGCAGGATGCAGTGAAGCCAGTGCCAGTGGCACTGCAGCATGCAGTGAAGCCAGTGCCAGTGGCACTGCAGCATGCAGTGAAGCCAGTGCCAGTGGCACTGCAGCATGCAGTGAAGCCAGTGCCAGTGGCACTGCAGCATGCAGTGAAACCCGTGCCAGTGGCACTGCACCCTCCAGTGAACCCAGTGCCAGCGGCACTGCACCCTCCAGTGAACCCAGTTTCCACGGCACTGCACCCTCCAATGAACCCATTGCCAGTGGCACTGCAGCATGCAGTGAAGCCAGTGCCAATGGCACTGCAGCATGCAGTGAAGCCAGTGCCAGTGGCACTGCACCCTCCAGTGAACCCAGTGCCAGTGGCACTGCAGCATGCAGTGAAGCCTGTGCCAGTGGCACTGCAGCATCTAGTGAATCCAGTGCCAGTGGCACTGCAGGATGCAGTGAAGCCAGTGCCAGTGGCACTGCAGCATGCAGTGAAGCCAGTGCCAGTGGCACTGCAGCATGCAGTGAAGCCAGTGCCAGTGGCACTGCAGCATGCAGTGATGCCAGTGCCAGTGGCACTGCAGCATGCAGTGAAACCCGTGCCAGTGGCACTGCACCCTCCAGTGAACCCAGTGCCAGCGGCACTGCACCCTCCAGTGAACCCAGTTTCCACGGCACTGCACCCTCCAGTGAACCCATTGCCAGTGGCACTGCAGCATGCAGTGAAGCCAGTGCCAGTGGCACTGCAGCATGCAGTGAATCCAGTGCCAGTGGCACTGCAGGATGCAGTGAAGCCAGTGCCAGTGGCATTGCAGCATGCAGTGAAGCCAGTTCCAGTGGCACTGCAACATGCAGTGAAGCCAGTGCTAGTGGCACTGCACCCTCCAGTGAACCCAGTGCCAGTGGCACTGAAGCATGCAGTGAAGCCAGTGCCAGTGGCACTGCACCCTCCAGTGAACCCAGTGCCAGTGGCACTGCAGCATGCAGTGAAGCCAGTGCCAGTGGCACTGCAGCATGCAGTGAAGCCAGTGCCAGTGGCACTGCACCCTCCAGTGAACCCAGTGCCAGTGGCACTGCAGCATGCAGTGAAGCCAGTGCCAGTGGCACTGCAGCATGCAGTGAAGCCAGTGCCAGCGGCACTGCACCCTCCCGTGAACGCAGTGCCTGTGCCAGTTCACCCCCAGTGAACCCATGGCCGTTACACTGCACGCTCCAGCGAACCCAGTGCCCAAGGCACTGCACCCTCCAGTAAACCCAGTGCCCGCGGCACTGCAAATTCAAGTGAACCCAGGGCCTAAGGCACTGCACCGTGCAGTGAACCCAGTGCCCGCGGAACTGCACCCACCAGGGAACCCAGTGCCCGTTGCACTGCAGTCT
>NW_026527034.1:0-24683 GCF_024362965.1 Panthera pardus
GGAAGCCTTGCCCCGTGCGTGAAGCCCCGCCTGGTGCCTGAAGGCACACCCCTCGCCTGAAGTCACGCCCCGTGCCTGAATTGCAAGGGCATGCCCAGTGCCTGAGGGTATGCCCAGCGACTGAAGTCGGTCACCCCCGATGACTGAGTCATGCCCAGCGAACGAAGTCACTCCCAAAGTCACTCCAAGTGACTGAAGTCAAAGTCACTCCCAGTGAAGGAAGTTACTCCCAAAGTCCTTCCAAGCGACAGAAGCCTCTCCTCCCGATGTCACTCCCAGTGACGAAAGTCACTCGCTATGTCACTCCCAAGTGAGGGAAGCCTCTCCCAAAGTCACTCCCCGTGACAGAAGTCACTCCCGATGTCACTCCCAGTGACGCAAGTCACTCCCGAATTCACAACCAGTGACGGAAGTCCCTCTCGAAGTCCCTCTCCCAGTGACGGAAGTCACTCCCGAAGTCATTCCCAGGGACTGAAGACAAAGCCACTCCCAGCTGCTGATCCGGCTGCTGAGGTCACCGTTACTCCCAGTGACGGAAGGAAATGTCACACTCGGTGTCTGAAGTGACTCCTAGTGACTGCAGTCGTCACTCCCACTCCCAGTGCCTGAAGTCTTCACTGCCAGTGCCTGAAGTCGGCACTCGCAGTGCCTGAAGGAATTGCAGGGGAAGGACCGAGAGAGCGAGACGCAGAATTCCAAGCAGCGCCTCCAGGCTCTGTGGTCTCGGCACGGAAACTCCCGGGGAAAGACAGAGACAGAGGGAGACACAGAATCCCATGCAGCCCCCAGGCTCTGTGCTCTCACCACAGAGCCTCCTGGGGAAGGACAGAGAGGGAGGCACAGAATCCCAAGCAGCCCCTCCAGGCTCTGTGCTCGCAGCACAGAGCCTCCAGTTCCTGAAGCCACTCACCATGCCTGAAGGCACTCCCCGTGCCTGAATGCGCTCCCCGTTCCTGAAGGCATTCCCTTTGCCTGAAGGCACAAGCGCTCTCTGAGGGCGCACCCCGTGGGTGACGGCGCACCCCTTGCCTGAGGGCGCCCTGCGCCTGAGGGCGAGCCCAGTGCCTGATGACGCGCCCTGTGCCCGAAGAGCACAGGGGCTCCCCGTGCCTGAAGTCGCACCCCGTGCATGAAGCCGCTCACTGTACCTGGAGGTGCTCCCAGGGCCTGAAGACAAGCTCCATGGTTGAAGGTGCGCCCCGTGCTGGAAAACGCTCCATGTGCCCGAAGGGGCTCCTGTTCCTGAAGGCAGGCCTCTTGCCTGAAACAGCTCCACGTGTCTGTACTAAAGCCCCTTGCCTGCAGGCAAGGCCCGTGCCTGAAGGAAAGCCCTGTGCCTGAAGCCTTGCCCCACGCATGAAGCCCCGCCCAGGGCCTGAAGGCACGCCCCTGGCCTGAAGGCATGCCCCATGCCCGAAGGCTTGCCCCATGCGTGAATTCTCACCCTGTGCCTGAAGTCTAGCCCCCCGCCTGAAGGGCACAGGCACGCTCAGGGCCCGAGGGCATGCCCAGGGACTGAAGTCAGTCACTCCCAATGACCGAAGTCACTCCTAGTGACGGAAGTCCCTCGCAAAGACACACACAGTGACGGAAGTCCCACTCGAAGTCACTCCCACGGACGGAAGTCACTCCCGAAGTCACCCCCAGGGACTGAAGTCACTCCTGACGTCACTCCCAGTGCCTGAAGTCCGCAATCCCAGTTCCTGGAGGAACTGGAGGGGAAGGACAGAGAGAGGGAGACACACAATCCCATGCAGCCTCCAGCTCTGTGCTCCAACCAGAGACCCCTGGGGAAAAACAGACAGGGAGACTCAGAATCCCAAGCAGCCCATCCAGGCTCCAGTGCCAGCCGTACCGGGGCACAGGACGCCCCAGCGACCGCGGGACTGGAGCTTCCGGTGACCCGAGGGACCGCGGCCCTGGAGCCTCCAAGGACCACAGTGTCCACGTCACTGCAGACTCCAATGAACCCAGTGCCCGCGGCACTGCGGCCTCCAGGGAGCCCAGTGCCCGCGGCACTGCACACTCGAGTGAACGCTGTGCCCGCGACACGGCAGTCAGCCGTGAACCAAGCGCCTGAGGCACTGCAGCGTGCAGTGAACCCAGTGCCCTCTGCACTGCAGCCTCCAGTGAACACACTGCCCACGACACTGCAGCTTCCAGTGAAGGCAGTGCCCGATGCACTGCACCCTCCAGTGAACGCAGTGCCTGCGGAAGTTCACCCCCAGTGAACCCATGACCGTTGCACTGCACGCTCCAGCGAACCCAGTGCCCCAGGCACTGCACCCTCCAGTAAACCCAGTGCCCGCGGCACTGCAAATTCGAGTGAACCCAGGGCCCAAGGCACTGCACCGTCCAGTGAACCCATTGCCAGTGGCACTGCAGCATGCAGTGAATCCAGTGCCAGTGGCGCTGGAGTCTGCAGTGAACCCAGTGCCCGCGGCACTGCACCCTCCAGTGAACCCAGTGTCCGCGGCACTGCACCCTCCATTGAACCCAGTGCCAGCGGCACTGCAGCATGCAGTGAATCCAGTGCCAGGGGCACTGCAGCTAGCAGTGAATCCAGTGCCAGTGGCACTGGAGTCTGCAGTGAATCCAGTGCCCCTGTCACTGCACCCTCCAGTGAACCCAGTGCCAGCGGCACTGCACGCTCTAGTGAACCCATTGCCAGCGGCACTGCAGCATGCAGTGAATCCATTGCCAGTGGCACTGCAGCATGCAGTGAATCCAGTGCCAGGGGCACTGCAGCATGCAGTGAAGCCAGTGCCAGTGGCACTGCAGCATGCAGCGAACCCAGTGACCGTGGCACTGGAGTCTGCAGTGAATCCAGTGCCCCTGGCACTGCACCCTCCAGTGAACCCAGTGCCAGCGGCACTGCACGCTCTAGTGAACCCATTGCGAGCGGCATTGCAGAATGCAGTGAAATCATTGCCAGCAGCACTGCAGCATGCAGTGAATCCAGTGCCAGGGGCACTGCAGCATGCAGTGAATCCAGTGCCAGGGGCACTGCAGCATGCAGTGAATCCAGTGCCAGTGGCACTGGAGTCTGCAGTGAACCCAGTGCCCGTGGCACTGCAGCCTCCAGTGAACCCAGTGTCCGCGGCACTGCACCCTCCAGTGAACCCAGTGCCAGCGGCACTGCACCCTCCAGTGAATCCAGTGCCAGGGGCACTGCAAAATACAGTGAATCCAGTGCCAGTGGCACTGCTGCATGCAGTGAATCCAGTGCCCGTGGCACTGGAGTCTGCAGTGAACCCTGTGCCCGCGGCACTGCACCTTACAGTGAACCCAGTTTCCACGGCACTGTACCCTCCAGTGAACCCATTGCAAGTGGCACTGCAGCATGCAGTGAAGCCAGTGCCAGTGGCACTGCAGCATGTAGTGAATCCATTGCCAGTGGCACTGCAGGATGCAGTGAAGCCAGTGCCAGTGGCACTGCAGCATGCAGTGAAGCCAGTGCCAGTGGCACTGCAGCATGCAGTGAAGCCAGTGCCAGTGGCACTGCAGCATGCAGTGAAGCCAGTGCCAGTGGCACTGCAGCATGCAGTGAATCTAGTGTCAGTGGCACTGTAGTCTGAAGTGAACCCAGTGCCCGCGGCACTGCACCCTCCTGTGAACCCAGTGCCGGCGGCACTGCACCCTCCAGTGAACCCAGTGTCCGTGGCACTGCACCCACCTGTGAACCCAGTGCCAGCGGCACTGCAGCATGCAGTGAATCGAGTGCCAGGGGCAATGCAGCATGCAGTGAATCCAGTGCCAGTGGCACTGCAGCATGCAGTGAATCTAGTGCCAGTGGCACTGTAGTCTGAAGTGAACCCAGTGCCCGCGGCACTGCACCCTCCTGTGAACCCAGTGCCGGCGGCACTGCACCCTCCAGTGAACCCAGTGTCCGTGGCACTGCACCCACCTGTGAACCCAGTGCCAGCGGCACTGCAGCATGCAGTGAATCCAGTGCCAGGTGCACTGCAGCTAGCAGTGAACCCAGTACCTGTGGCACTGCAGTCTGCAGGGAATCCTGTGCCCGCGGCACTGCACCCTCCACCTAACCCAGTGCCAGCGGCACTGCAGCATACAGTGAATCCAGTGCCAGGGGCACTGCTGCATGCAGTGAATCCAGAGCCAGTGGCACTGCAGCATGCAGTGAATACAGTGCCCGCGGCACTGCCGTCTGCAGGGAATCCAGTGCCCGCGGCACTGCACCCTCCAGTGAACCCAGTGCCAGCGGCACTGCAGCATGCAGTAAATCCAGTGCCAGGGGCTTGCAGCTAGCAGTGAATCCAGTGCCAGTGGCACTGGAGTCTGCAGTGAATCCATTGCCCCTGGCACTGCACCCTCCAGTGAACCCAGTGCCAGCGGCACTGCACGCTCTAGTGAACCCATTGCCAGCGGCATTGCAGCATGCAGTGAATTCAGTGCCAGCGGCACTGCAGCATGCAGTGAATCCAGTGCCAGTGGCACTGCAGCATGCAGTGAATCCAGTGCCAGTGGCACTGGAGTCTGCAGTGAATCCAGTGCCCGCATCACTGCAGTCTGCAGGGAATCCAGTGCCCGTGGCACTGCACCCTCCAGTGAACCCAGTGCCAGCGGCACTGCACCCTCCAGTGAACCCAGTTTCCACGGCACTGCACCCTCCAGTGAACCCATTGCCAGTGGCACTGCAGCATGCAGTGAAGCCAGTGCCAGTGGCACTGCAGCATGCAGTGAACTCAGTTCCCGCGGCACTGCACCCTCCAGTGAACACAGTGCCAGCGGCACTGCAGCCTGCAGTGAATCCAGTGCCCGCGGCAGTGCACCGTACAGTGAACACAGTGCCTTCGGCACCGCAGCCTCCAGTGCCCCGGTGACCATGGCACTGCAGCCACCGGTACCCCAGTGCCCTCGGCCCATACCCTCCAGCTCTTGAAGCCACTCACCGTGCCTGAAGGCCCTCCCCGTGCCTGAATGCACTCCCGGTGCCTGTAGTTACTCCCATTGCCTGAATGGCATGGGTAATCTCTGAAGCTGCACCCCTGCCTGAGGGCATTCTCTGTGTCTCCTTGAGTTCCCTGTGCATGACGGGGCATCCCTTGGTGAAAGGCACATGTGCTCCCCTTGCCCGAATTGCACAGGAGCTCCCCGTGCCTGAAGACTCACCCCATGCCTGAAGAAGCTCCCAGTGCCTGAAGGCAAGCCCCATGCCTGAAGGCGCTCCCCTTGATTCAAGGGCACAGGGACCCCCTGAAGGCTTGCGCCATGCCTGCCGGTGCACCCCTCCCCTGAGGGTGCCGCGTGCCTGATGGCGAGCCCAGTGCCCGACGTCTCGCCCTGTGCCCGAAGAGCACGGAGGCTCCGCGTGCCTGAAGTCGTGCCCTGTGCACGAAGCCGCTCACTGTACCTGAAGGTGCTCCCAGTGCCCGAAGACAAGCCCCATGGTTGAAGGCGTGCACCGTGCCTGAAAATGTTCCCTGGGCCCGAAGCCGCTCCCTGTTCCTGAAGGCACGCCTCTTGCCTGAAACAGCTCCACGTGCCTGTCCTCAAGCCTCTTGCATGAAGGCGAGCCCCGTGCCGGAAGCCTTGCCCCGTGCGTGAAGCCCCGCCTGGTGCCTGAAGGCACACCCCTCGCCTGAAGTCACGCCCCGTGCCTGAATTGCAAGGGCATGCCCAGTGCCTGAGGGTATGCCCAGCGACTGAAGTCGGTCACCCCCGATGACTGAGTCATGCCCAGCGAACGAAGTCACTCCCAAAGTCACTCCAAGTGACTGAAGTCAAAGTCACTCCCAGTGAAGGAAGTTACTCCCAAAGTCCTTCCAAGCGACAGAAGCCTCTCCTCCCGATGTCACTCCCAGTGACGAAAGTCACTCGCTATGTCACTCCCAAGTGAGGGAAGCCTCTCCCAAAGTCACTCCCCGTGACAGAAGTCACTCCCGATGTCACTCCCAGTGACGCAAGTCACTCCCGAATTCACAACCAGTGACGGAAGTCCCTCTCGAAGTCCCTCTCCCAGTGACGGAAGTCACTCCCGAAGTCATTCCCAGGGACTGAAGACAAAGCCACTCCCAGCTGCTGATCCGGCTGCTGAGGTCACCGTTACTCCCAGTGACGGAAGGAAATGTCACACTCGGTGTCTGAAGTGACTCCTAGTGACTGCAGTCGTCACTCCCACTCCCAGTGCCTGAAGTCTTCACTGCCAGTGCCTGAAGTCGGCACTCGCAGTGCCTGAAGGAATTGCAGGGGAAGGACCGAGAGAGCGAGACGCAGAATTCCAAGCAGCGCCTCCAGGCTCTGTGGTCTCGGCACGGAAACTCCCGGGGAAAGACAGAGACAGAGGGAGACACAGAATCCCATGCAGCCCCCAGGCTCTGTGCTCTCACCACAGAGCCTCCTGGGGAAGGACAGAGAGGGAGGCACAGAATCCCAAGCAGCCCCTCCAGGCTCTGTGCTCGCAGCACAGAGCCTCCAGTTCCTGAAGCCACTCACCATGCCTGAAGGCACTCCCCGTGCCTGAATGCGCTCCCCGTTCCTGAAGGCATTCCCTTTGCCTGAAGGCACAAGCGCTCTCTGAGGGCGCACCCCGTGGGTGACGGCGCACCCCTTGCCTGAGGGCGCCCTGCGCCTGAGGGCGAGCCCAGTGCCTGATGACGCGCCCTGTGCCCGAAGAGCACAGGGGCTCCCCGTGCCTGAAGTCGCACCCCGTGCATGAAGCCGCTCACTGTACCTGGAGGTGCTCCCAGGGCCTGAAGACAAGCTCCATGGTTGAAGGTGCGCCCCGTGCTGGAAAACGCTCCATGTGCCCGAAGGGGCTCCTGTTCCTGAAGGCAGGCCTCTTGCCTGAAACAGCTCCACGTGTCTGTACTAAAGCCCCTTGCCTGCAGGCAAGGCCCGTGCCTGAAGGAAAGCCCTGTGCCTGAAGCCTTGCCCCACGCATGAAGCCCCGCCCAGGGCCTGAAGGCACGCCCCTGGCCTGAAGGCATGCCCCATGCCCGAAGGCTTGCCCCATGCGTGAATTCTCACCCTGTGCCTGAAGTCTAGCCCCCCGCCTGAAGGGCACAGGCACGCTCAGGGCCCGAGGGCATGCCCAGGGACTGAAGTCAGTCACTCCCAATGACCGAAGTCACTCCTAGTGACGGAAGTCCCTCGCAAAGACACACACAGTGACGGAAGTCCCACTCGAAGTCACTCCCACGGACGGAAGTCACTCCCGAAGTCACCCCCAGGGACTGAAGTCACTCCTGACGTCACTCCCAGTGCCTGAAGTCCGCAATCCCAGTTCCTGGAGGAACTGGAGGGGAAGGACAGAGAGAGGGAGACACACAATCCCATGCAGCCTCCAGCTCTGTGCTCCAACCAGAGACCCCTGGGGAAAAACAGACAGGGAGACTCAGAATCCCAAGCAGCCCATCCAGGCTCCAGTGCCAGCCGTACCGGGGCACAGGACGCCCCAGCGACCGCGGGACTGGAGCTTCCGGTGACCCGAGGGACCGCGGCCCTGGAGCCTCCAAGGACCACAGTGTCCACGTCACTGCAGACTCCAATGAACCCAGTGCCCGCGGCACTGCGGCCTCCAGGGAGCCCAGTGCCCGCGGCACTGCACACTCGAGTGAACGCTGTGCCCGCGACACGGCAGTCAGCCGTGAACCAAGCGCCTGAGGCACTGCAGCGTGCAGTGAACCCAGTGCCCTCTGCACTGCAGCCTCCAGTGAACACACTGCCCACGACACTGCAGCTTCCAGTGAAGGCAGTGCCCGATGCACTGCACCCTCCAGTGAACGCAGTGCCTGCGGAAGTTCACCCCCAGTGAACCCATGACCGTTGCACTGCACGCTCCAGCGAACCCAGTGCCCCAGGCACTGCACCCTCCAGTAAACCCAGTGCCCGCGGCACTGCAAATTCGAGTGAACCAAGGGCCCAAGGCACTGCACCGTCCAGTGAACCCATTGCCAGTGGCACTGCAGCATGCAGTGAATCCAGTGCCAGTGGCACTGGAGTCTGCAGTGAACCCAGTGCCCGCGGCACTGCACCCTCCAGTGAACCCAGTGTCCGCGGCACTGCACCCTCCATTGAACCCAGTGCCAGCGGCACTGCAGCATGCAGTGAATCCAGTGCCAGGGGCACTGCAGCTAGCAGTGAATCCAGTGCCAGTGGCACTGGAGTCTGCAGTGAATCCAGTGCCCCTGTCACTGCACCCTCCAGTGAACCCAGTGCCAGCGGCACTGCACGCTCTAGTGAACCCATTGCCAGCGGCACTGCAGCATGCAGTGAATCCATTGCCAGTGGCACTGCAGCATGCAGTGAATCCAGTGCCAGGGGCACTGCAGCATGCAGTGAAGCCAGTGCCAGTGGCACTGCAGCATGCAGCGAACCCAGTGACCGTGGCACTGGAGTCTGCAGTGAATCCAGTGCCCCTGGCACTGCACCCTCCAGTGAACCCAGTGCCAGCGGCACTGCACGCTCTAGTGAACCCATTGCGAGCGGCATTGCAGAATGCAGTGAAATCATTGCCAGCAGCACTGCAGCATGCAGTGAATCCAGTGCCAGGGGCACTGCAGCATGCAGTGAATCCAGTGCCAGGGGCACTGCAGCATGCAGTGAATCCAGTGCCAGTGGCACTGGAGTCTGCAGTGAACCCAGTGCCCGTGGCACTGCAGCCTCCAGTGAACCCAGTGTCCGCGGCACTGCACCCTCCAGTGAACCCAGTGCCAGCGGCACTGCACCCTCCAGTGAATCCAGTGCCAGGGGCACTGCAAAATACAGTGAATCCAGTGCCAGTGGCACTGCTGCATGCAGTGAATCCAGTGCCCGTGGCACTGGAGTCTGCAGTGAACCCTGTGCCCGCGGCACTGCACCTTACAGTGAACCCAGTTTCCACGGCACTGTACCCTCCAGTGAACCCATTGCAAGTGGCACTGCAGCATGCAGTGAAGCCAGTGCCAGTGGCACTGCAGCATGTAGTGAATCCATTGCCAGTGGCACTGCAGGATGCAGTGAAGCCAGTGCCAGTGGCACTGCAGCATGCAGTGAAGCCAGTGCCAGTGGCACTGCAGCATGCAGTGAAGCCAGTGCCAGTGGCACTGCAGCATGCAGTGAAGCCAGTGCCAGTGGCACTGCAGCATGCAGTGAATCTAGTGTCAGTGGCACTGTAGTCTGAAGTGAACCCAGTGCCCGCGGCACTGCACCCTCCTGTGAACCCAGTGCCGGCGGCACTGCACCCTCCAGTGAACCCAGTGTCCGTGGCACTGCACCCACCTGTGAACCCAGTGCCAGCGGCACTGCAGCATGCAGTGAATCGAGTGCCAGGGGCAATGCAGCATGCAGTGAATCCAGTGCCAGTGGCACTGCAGCATGCAGTGAATCTAGTGCCAGTGGCACTGTAGTCTGAAGTGAACCCAGTGCCCGCGGCACTGCACCCTCCTGTGAACCCAGTGCCGGCGGCACTGCACCCTCCAGTGAACCCAGTGTCCGTGGCACTGCACCCACCTGTGAACCCAGTGCCAGCGGCACTGCAGCATGCAGTGAATCCAGTGCCAGGTGCACTGCAGCTAGCAGTGAACCCAGTACCTGTGGCACTGCAGTCTGCAGGGAATCCTGTGCCCGCGGCACTGCACCCTCCACCTAACCCAGTGCCAGCGGCACTGCAGCATACAGTGAATCCAGTGCCAGGGGCACTGCTGCATGCAGTGAATCCAGAGCCAGTGGCACTGCAGCATGCAGTGAATCCAGTGCCCGCGGCACTGCCGTCTGCAGGGAATCCAGTGCCCGCGGCACTGCACCCTCCAGTGAACCCAGTGCCAGCGGCACTGCAGCATGCAGTAAATCCAGTGCCAGGGGCTTGCAGCTAGCAGTGAATCCAGTGCCAGTGGCACTGGAGTCTGCAGTGAATCCATTGCCCCTGGCACTGCACCCTCCAGTGAACCCAGTGCCAGCGGCACTGCACGCTCTAGTGAACCCATTGCCAGCGGCATTGCAGCATGCAGTGAATTCAGTGCCAGCGGCACTGCAGCATGCAGTGAATCCAGTGCCAGTGGCACTGCAGCATGCAGTGAATCCAGTGCCAGTGGCACTGGAGTCTGCAGTGAATCCAGTGCCCGCATCACTGCAGTCTGCAGGGAATCCAGTGCCCGTGGCACTGCACCCTCCAGTGAACCCAGTGCCAGCGGCACTGCACCCTCCAGTGAACCCAGTTTCCACGGCACTGCACCCTCCAGTGAACCCATTGCCAGTGGCACTGCAGCATGCAGTGAAGCCAGTGCCAGTGGCACTGCAGCATGCAGTGAACTCAGTTCCCGCGGCACTGCACCCTCCAGTGAACACAGTGCCAGCGGCACTGCAGCCTGCAGTGAATCCAGTGCCCGCGGCAGTGCACCGTACAGTGAACACAGTGCCTTCGGCACCGCAGCCTCCAGTGCCCCGGTGACCATGGCACTGCAGCCACCGGTACCCCAGTGCCCTCGGCCCATACCCTCCAGCTCTTGAAGCCACTCACCGTGCCTGAAGGCCCTCCCCGTGCCTGAATGCACTCCCGGTGCCTGTAGTTACTCCCATTGCCTGAATGGCATGGGTAATCTCTGAAGCTGCACCCCTGCCTGAGGGCATTCTCTGTGTCTCCTTGAGTTCCCTGTGCATGACGGGGCATCCCTTGGTGAAAGGCACATGTGCTCCCCTTGCCCGAATTGCACAGGAGCTCCCCGTGCCTGAAGACTCACCCCATGCCTGAAGAAGCTCCCAGTGCCTGAAGGCAAGCCCCATGCCTGAAGGCGCTCCCCTTGATTCAAGGGCACAGGGACCCCCTGAAGGCTTGCGCCATGCCTGCCGGTGCACCCCTCCCCTGAGGGTGCCGCGTGCCTGATGGCGAGCCCAGTGCCCGACGTCTCGCCCTGTGCCCGAAGAGCACGGAGGCTCCGCGTGCCTGAAGTCGTGCCCTGTGCACGAAGCCGCTCACTGTACCTGAAGGTGCTCCCAGTGCCCGAAGA
Organism: Panthera pardus; assembly: GCF_024362965.1. Taxonomy (NCBI): domain Eukaryota; kingdom Metazoa; phylum Chordata; class Mammalia; order Carnivora; family Felidae; genus Panthera; species Panthera pardus. Next base: position 10,947 of record NW_026527034.1, read on the forward strand.
CAAGCCCCATGGTTGAAGGCGTGCACCGTGCCTGAAAATGTTCCCTGGGCCCGAAGCCGCTCCCTGTTCCTGAAGGCACGCCTCTTGCCTGAAACAGCTCCACGTGCCTGTCCTCAAGCCTCTTGCATGAAGGCGAGCCCCGTGCCGGAAGCCTTGCCCCGTGCGTGAAGCCCCGCCTGGTGCCTGAAGGCACACCCCTCGCCTGAAGTCACGCCCCGTGCCTGAATTGCAAGGGCATGCCCAGTGCCTGAGGGTATGCCCAGCGACTGAAGTCGGTCACCCCCGATGACTGAGTCATGCCCAGCGAACGAAGTCACTCCCAAAGTCACTCCAAGTGACTGAAGTCAAAGTCACTCCCAGTGAAGGAAGTTACTCCCAAAGTCCTTCCAAGCGACAGAAGCCTCTCCTCCCGATGTCACTCCCAGTGACGAAAGTCACTCGCTATGTCACTCCCAAGTGAGGGAAGCCTCTCCCAAAGTCACTCCCCGTGACAGAAGTCACTCCCGATGTCACTCCCAGTGACGCAAGTCACTCCCGAATTCACAACCAGTGACGGAAGTCCCTCTCGAAGTCCCTCTCCCAGTGACGGAAGTCACTCCCGAAGTCATTCCCAGGGACTGAAGACAAAGCCACTCCCAGCTGCTGATCCGGCTGCTGAGGTCACCGTTACTCCCAGTGACGGAAGGAAATGTCACACTCGGTGTCTGAAGTGACTCCTAGTGACTGCAGTCGTCACTCCCACTCCCAGTGCCTGAAGTCTTCACTGCCAGTGCCTGAAGTCGGCACTCGCAGTGCCTGAAGGAATTGCAGGGGAAGGACCGAGAGAGCGAGACGCAGAATTCCAAGCAGCGCCTCCAGGCTCTGTGGTCTCGGCACGGAAACTCCCGGGGAAAGACAGAGACAGAGGGAGACACAGAATCCCATGCAGCCCCCAGGCTCTGTGCTCTCACCACAGAGCCTCCTGGGGAAGGACAGAGAGGGAGGCACAGAATCCCAAGCAGCCCCTCCAGGCTCTGTGCTCGCAGCACAGAGCCTCCAGTTCCTGAAGCCACTCACCATGCCTGAAGGCACTCCCCGTGCCTGAATGCGCTCCCCGTTCCTGAAGGCATTCCCTTTGCCTGAAGGCGCAAGCGCTCTCTGAGGGCGCACCCCGTGGGTGACGGCGCACCCCTTGCCTGAGGGCGCCCTGCGCCTGAGGGCGAGCCCAGTGCCTGATGACGCGCCCTGTGCCCGAAGAGCACAGGGGCTCCCCGTGCCTGAAGTCGCACCCCGTGCATGAAGCCGCTCACTGTACCTGGAGGTGCTCCCAGGGCCTGAAGACAAGCTCCATGGTTGAAGGTGCGCCCCGTGCTGGAAAACGCTCCATGTGCCCGAAGGGGCTCCTGTTCCTGAAGGCAGGCCTCTTGCCTGAAACAGCTCCACGTGTCTGTACTAAAGCCCCTTGCCTGCAGGCAAGGCCCGTGCCTGAAGGAAAGCCCTGTGCCTGAAGCCTTGCCCCACGCATGAAGCCCCGCCCAGGGCCTGAAGGCACGCCCCTGGCCTGAAGGCATGCCCCATGCCCGAAGGCTTGCCCCATGCGTGAATTCTCACCCTGTGCCTGAAGTCTAGCCCCCCGCCTGAAGGGCACAGGCACGCTCAGGGCCCGAGGGCATGCCCAGGGACTGAAGTCAGTCACTCCCAATGACCGAAGTCACTCCTAGTGACGGAAGTCCCTCGCAAAGACACACACAGTGACGGAAGTCCCACTCGAAGTCACTCCCACGGACGGAAGTCACTCCCGAAGTCACCCCCAGGGACTGAAGTCACTCCTGACGTCACTCCCAGTGCCTGAAGTCCGCAATCCCAGTTCCTGGAGGAACTGGAGGGGAAGGACAGAGAGAGGGAGACACACAATCCCATGCAGCCTCCAGCTCTGTGCTCCAACCAGAGACCCCTGGGGAAAAACAGACAGGGAGACTCAGAATCCCAAGCAGCCCATCCAGGCTCCAGTGCCAGCCGTACCGGGGCACAGGACGCCCCAGCGACCGCGGGACTGGAGCTTCCGGTGACCCGAGGGACCGCGGCCCTGGAGCCTCCAAGGACCACAGTGTCCACGTCACTGCAGACTCCAATGAACCCAGTGCCCGCGGCACTGCGGCCTCCAGGGAGCCCAGTGCCCGCGGCACTGCACACTCGAGTGAACGCTGTGCCCGCGACACGGCAGTCAGCCGTGAACCAAGCGCCTGAGGCACTGCAGCGTGCAGTGAACCCAGTGCCCTCTGCACTGCAGCCTCCAGTGAACACACTGCCCACGACACTGCAGCTTCCAGTGAAGGCAGTGCCCGATGCACTGCACCCTCCAGTGAACGCAGTGCCTGCGGAAGTTCACCCCCAGTGAACCCATGACCGTTGCACTGCACGCTCCAGCGAACCCAGTGCCCCAGGCACTGCACCCTCCAGTAAACCCAGTGCCCGCGGCACTGCAAATTCGAGTGAACCAAGGGCCCAAGGCACTGCACCGTCCAGTGAACCCATTGCCAGTGGCACTGCAGCCAGCAGTGAATCCAGTGCCAGTGGCACTGGAGTCTGAATTGAATCCAGTGCCCCTGGCACTGTACCCTCCAGTGAACCCAGTGCCAGCGGCACTGCACGCTCTAGTGAACACATTGCCAGCGGCACTGCAGCATGCAGTGAATCCAGTGCCAGGGGCAATGCAGCATGCAGTGAATCCAGTGCCAGGGGCACTGCAGCATGCAGTGAATCCAGTGCCAGTGGCACTGGAGTCTGCAGTGAACCCTGTGCCCGCGGCACTGCACCTTACAGTGAACCCAGTTTCCATGGCACTGCACCCTCCAGTGAACCCATTGCAAGTGGCACTGCAGCATGCAGTGAAGCCAGTGCCAGTGGCACTGCAGCATGTAGTGAATCCATTGCCAGTGGCACTGCAGGATGCAGTGAAGCCAGTGCCAGTGGCACTGCAGCATGCAGTGAAGCCAGTGCCAGTGGCACTGCAGCATGCAGTGAAGCCAGTGCCAGTGGCACTGCAGCATGCAGTGAAGCCAGTGCCAGTGGCACTGCAGCATGCAGTGAAACCCGTGCCAGTGGCACTGCACCCTCCAGTGAACCCAGTGCCAGCGGCACTGCACCCTCCAGTGAACCCAGTTTCCACGGCACTGCACCCTCCAATGAACCCATTGCCAGTGGCACTGCAGCATGCAGTGAAGCCAGTGCCAATGGCACTGCAGCATGCAGTGAAGCCAGTGCCAGTGGCACTGCACCCTCCAGTGAACCCAGTGCCAGTGGCACTGCAGCATGCAGTGAAGCCTGTGCCAGTGGCACTGCAGCATGTAGTGAATCCAGTGCCAGTGGCACTGCAGGATGCAGTGAAGCCAGTGCCAGTGGCACTGCAGCATGCAGTGAAGCCAGTGCCAGTGGCACTGCAGCATGCAGTGAAGCCAGTGCCAGTGGCACTGCAGCATGCAGTGATGCCAGTGCCAGTGGCACTGCAGCATGCAGTGAAACCCGTGCCAGTGGCACTGCACCCTCCAGTGAACCCAGTGCCAGCGGCACTGCACCCTCCAGTGAACCCAGTTTCCACGGCACTGCACCCTCCAGTGAACCCATTGCCAGTGGCACTGCAGCATGCAGTGAAGCCAGTGCCAGTGGCACTGCAGCATGCAGTGAATCCAGTGCCAGTGGCACTGCAGGATGCAGTGAAGCCAGTGCCAGTGGCATTGCAGCATGCAGTGAAGCCAGTTCCAGTGGCACTGCAACATGCAGTGAAGCCAGTGCTAGTGGCACTGCACCCTCCAGTGAACCCAGTGCCAGTGGCACTGAAGCATGCAGTGAAGCCAGTGCCAGTGGCACTGCACCCTCCAGTGAACCCAGTGCCAGTGGCACTGCAGCATGCAGTGAAGCCAGTGCCAGTGGCACTGCAGCATGCAGTGAAGCCAGTGCCAGTGGCACTGCACCCTCCAGTGAACCCAGTGCCAGTGGCACTGCAGCATGCAGTGAAGCCAGTGCCAGTGGCACTGCAGCATGCAGTGAAGCCAGTGCCAGCGGCACTGCACCCTCCCGTGAACGCAGTGCCTGTGCCAGTTCACCCCCAGTGAACCCATGGCCGTTACACTGCACGCTCCAGCGAACCCAGTGCCCAAGGCACTGCACCCTCCAGTAAACCCAGTGCCCGCGGCACTGCAAATTCAAGTGAACCCAGGGCCTAAGGCACTGCACCGTGCAGTGAACCCAGTGCCCGCGGAACTGCACCCACCAGGGAACCCAGTGCCCGTTGCACTGCAGTCTGCAGTGAAACCAGTGCCCGTGGCACTGCACCCTCCAGTGAAGCCAGTGCCCGCGGCACTGCACCCTCCAGTGAACCCAGTGCCCGTGGCACTGCACCGTCCACTGAACCAAGTGCCAGCGGCACGGCAGCATGCAGTGAATCCAGTGCCAGTGTCACTGCAGCATGCAGTGAATCCAGTGCCAGGGGCACTGCAGCCAGCAGTGAATCCAGTGCCAGGGGCACTGCAGCCAGCAGTGAATCCAGTGCCAGTGGCACTGGAGTCTGAATTGAATCCAGTGCCCCTGGCACTGTACCCTCCAGTGAACCCAGTGCCAGCGGCACTGCACGCTCTAGTGAACCCATTGCCAGCGGCACTGCAGCATGCAGTGAATCCAGTGCCAGGGGCAATGCAGCATGCAGTGAATCCAGTGCCAGTGGCACTGCAGCATGCAGTGAATCTAGTGCCAGTGGCACTGTAGTCTGAAGTGAACCCAGTGCCCGCGGCACTGCACCCTCCTGTGAACCCAGTGCCGGCGGCACTGCACCCTCCAGTGAACCCAGTGTCCGTGGCACTGCACCCACCTGTGAACCCAGTGCCAGCGGCACTGCAGCATGCAGTGAATCCAGTGCCAGGTGCACTGCAGCTAGCAGTGAACCCAGTACCTGTGGCACTGCAGTCTGCAGGGAATCCTGTGCCCGCGGCACTGCACCCTCCACCTAACCCAGTGCCAGCGGCACTGCAGCATACAGTGAATCCAGTGCCAGTGGCACTGCTGCATGCAGTGAATCCAGTGCCAGTGGCACTGCAGCATGCAGTGAATCCAGAGCCAGTGGCACTGCAGCATGCAGTGAATCCAGTGCCCGCGGCACTGCCGTCTGCAGGGAATCCAGTGCCCGCGGCACTGCACCCTCCAGTGAACCCAGTGCCAGCGGCACTGCAGCATGCAGTAAATCCAGTGCCAGGGGCTTGCAGCTAGCAGTGAATCCAGTGCCAGTGGCACTGGAGTCTGCAGTGAATCCATTGCCCCTGGCACTGCACCCTCTAGTGAACCCAGTGCCAGCGGCACTGCACGCTCTAATGAACCCATTGCCAGCGGCATTGCAGCATGCAGTGAATTCAGTGCCAGTGGCACTGCAGCATGCAGTGAATCCAGTGCCAGTGGCACTGCAGCATGCAGTGAATCCAGTGCCAGTGGCACTGGAGTCTGCAGTGAATCCAGTGCCCGCATCACTGCAGTCTGCAGGGAATCCAGTGCCCGTAGCACTGCACCCTCCAGTGAACCCAGTGCCAGCGGCACTGCAGCATGCAGTGAATCCAGTGCCAGGGGCACTGCAGCATGCAGTGAAGCCAGTGTCAGTGGCACTGCAGCATGCAGTGAATCCAGGGCCAGTCGCACTGCAGCATGCAGTGAACCCAGTGCCAGCGGCACTGCACCCTCCAGTGAACCCAGTGCCAGCGGTACTGCACCCTCCAGTGAACCCAGTGCCCGTGGCACTGCACCCACCTGTGAACCCAGTGCCAGCGGCACTGCAGCATGCAGTGAATCCAGTGCCAGGTGCACTGCAGCTAGCAGTGAACCCAGTACCTGTGGCACTGCAGTCTGCAGGGAATCCTGTGCCCGCGGCACTGCACCCTCCACCTAACCCAGTGCCAGCGGCACTGCAGCATACAGTGAATCCAGTGCCAGGGGCACTGCTGCATGCAGTGAATCCAATGCCAGCGGCACTGCAGCATGCAGTGAATCCAGTGCCAGCGGCACTGCAGCATGCAGTGAATCCAGTGCCAGTGGCTCTGCAGCATGAAGTGAATCCAGTGCCAGTGGCACTGCAGCATGCAGTGAAGCCAGTGCCAGTGGCACTGCAGCATGCAGTGAACTCTGTTCCCGCGGCACTGCACCCTCCAGTGAACACAGTGCCAGCGGCACTGCAGCATACAGTGAATCCAGTGCCAGTGGCACTGCTGCATGCAGTGAATCCAGAGCCAGTGGCACTGCAGCATGCAGTGAATCCAGTGCCCGCGGCACTGCCGTCTGCAGGGAATCCAGTGCCCGCGGCACTGCACCCTCCAGTGAACCCAGTGCCAGCGGCACTGCAGCATGCAGTAAATCCAGTGCCAGGGGCTTGCAGCTAGCAGTGAATCCAGTGCCAGTGGCACTGGAGTCTGCAGTGAATCCATTGCCCCTGGCACTGCACCCTCCAGTGAACCCAGTGCCAGCGGCACTGCACGCTCTAGTGAACCCATTGCCAGCGGCATTGCAGCATGCAGTGAATTCAGTGCCAGTGGCACTGCAGCATGCAGTGAATCCAGTGCCAGTGGCACTGCAGCATGCAGTGAATCCAGTGCCAGTGGCACTGGAGTCTTCAGTGAATCCAGTGCCCGCATCACTGCAGTCTGCAGGGAATCCAGTGCCCGTGGCACTGCACCCTCCAGTGAACCCAGTGCCAGCGGCACTGCACCCTCCAGTGAACCCAGTTTCCACGGCACTGCACCCTCCAGTGAACCCATTGCCAGTGGCACTGCAGCATGCAGTGAAGCCAGTGCCAGTGGCACTGCAGCATGCAGTGAACTCAGTTCCCGCGGCACTGCACCCTCCAGTGAACACAGTGCCAGCGGCACTGCAGCCTGCAGTGAATCCAGTGCCCGCGGCAGTGCACCGTACAGTGAACACAGTGCCTTCGGCACCGCAGCCTCCAGTGCCCCGGTGACCATGGCACTGCAGCCACCGGTACCCCAGTGCCCTCGGCCCATACCCTCCAGCTCTTGAAGCCACTCACCGTGCCTGAAGGCCCTCCCCGTGCCTGAATGCACTCCCGGTGCCTGTAGTTACTCCCATTGCCTGAATGGCATGGGTAATCTCTGAAGCTGCACCCCTGCCTGAGGGCATTCTCTGTGTCTCCTTGAGTTCCCTGTGCATGACGGGGCATCCCTTGGTGAAAGGCACATGTGCTCCCCTTGCCCGAATTGCACAGGAGCTCCCCGTGCCTGAAGACTCACCCCATGCCTGAAGAAGCTCCCAGTGCCTGAAGGCAAGCCCCATGTCTGAAGGCGCTCCCCTTGATTCAAGGGCACAGGGACCCCCTGAAGGCTTGCGCCATGCCTGCCGGTGCACCCCTCCCCTGAGGGTGCCGCGTGCCTGATGGCGAGCCCAGTGCCCGACGTCTCGCCCTGTGCCCGAAGAGCACGGAGGCTCCGCGTGCCTGAAGTCGTGCCCTGTGCACGAAGCCGCTCACTGTACCTGAAGGTGCTCCCAGTGCCCGAAGACAAGCCCCATGGTTGAAGGCGTGCACCGTGCCTGAAAATGTTCCCTGGGCCCGAAGCCGCTCCCTGTTCCTGAAGGCACGCCTCTTGCCTGAAACAGCTCCACGTGCCTGTCCTCAAGCCTCTTGCATGAAGGCGAGCCCCGTGCCGGAAGCCTTGCCCCGTGCGTGAAGCCCCGCCTGGTGCCTGAAGGCACACCCCTCGCCTGAAGTCACGCCCCGTGCCTGAATTGCAAGGGCATGCCCAGTGCCTGAGGGTATGCCCAGCGACTGAAGTCGGTCACCCCCGATGACTGAGTCATGCCCAGCGAACGAAGTCACTCCCAAAGTCACTCCAAGTGACTGAAGTCAAAGTCACTCCCAGTGAAGGAAGTTACTCCCAAAGTCCTTCCAAGCGACAGAAGCCTCTCCTCCCGATGTCACTCCCAGTGACGAAAGTCACTCGCTATGTCACTCCCAAGTGAGGGAAGCCTCTCCCAAAGTCACTCCCCGTGACAGAAGTCACTCCCGATGTCACTCCCAGTGACGCAAGTCACTCCCGAATTCACAACCAGTGACGGAAGTCCCTCTCGAAGTCCCTCTCCCAGTGACGGAAGTCACTCCCGAAGTCATTCCCAGGGACTGAAGACAAAGCCACTCCCAGCTGCTGATCCGGCTGCTGAGGTCACCGTTACTCCCAGTGACGGAAGGAAATGTCACACTCGGTGTCTGAAGTGACTCCTAGTGACTGCAGTCGTCACTCCCACTCCCAGTGCCTGAAGTCTTCACTGCCAGTGCCTGAAGTCGGCACTCGCAGTGCCTGAAGGAATTGCAGGGGAAGGACCGAGAGAGCGAGACGCAGAATTCCAAGCAGCGCCTCCAGGCTCTGTGGTCTCGGCACGGAAACTCCCGGGGAAAGACAGAGACAGAGGGAGACACAGAATCCCATGCAGCCCCCAGGCTCTGTGCTCTCACCACAGAGCCTCCTGGGGAAGGACAGAGAGGGAGGCACAGAATCCCAAGCAGCCCCTCCAGGCTCTGTGCTCGCAGCACAGAGCCTCCAGTTCCTGAAGCCACTCACCATGCCTGAAGGCACTCCCCGTGCCTGAATGCGCTCCCCGTTCCTGAAGGCATTCCCTTTGCCTGAAGGCACAAGCGCTCTCTGAGGGCGCACCCCGTGGGTGACGGCGCACCCCTTGCCTGAGGGCGCCCTGCGCCTGAGGGCGAGCCCAGTGCCTGATGACGCGCCCTGTGCCCGAAGAGCACAGGGGCTCCCCGTGCCTGAAGTCGCACCCCGTGCATGAAGCCGCTCACTGTACCTGGAGGTGCTCCCAGGGCCTGAAGACAAGCTCCATGGTTGAAGGTGCGCCCCGTGCTGGAAAACGCTCCATGTGCCCGAAGGGGCTCCTGTTCCTGAAGGCAGGCCTCTTGCCTGAAACAGCTCCACGTGTCTGTACTAAAGCCCCTTGCCTGCAGGCAAGGCCCGTGCCTGAAGGAAAGCCCTGTGCCTGAAGCCTTGCCCCACGCATGAAGCCCCGCCCAGGGCCTGAAGGCACGCCCCTGGCCTGAAGGCATGCCCCATGCCCGAAGGCTTGCCCCATGCGTGAATTCTCACCCTGTGCCTGAAGTCTAGCCCCCCGCCTGAAGGGCACAGGCACGCTCAGGGCCCGAGGGCATGCCCAGGGACTGAAGTCAGTCACTCCCAATGACCGAAGTCACTCCTAGTGACGGAAGTCCCTCGCAAAGACACACACAGTGACGGAAGTCCCACTCGAAGTCACTCCCACGGACGGAAGTCACTCCCGAAGTCACCCCCAGGGACTGAAGTCACTCCTGACGTCACTCCCAGTGCCTGAAGTCCGCAATCCCAGTTCCTGGAGGAACTGGAGGGGAAGGACAGAGAGAGGGAGACACACAATCCCATGCAGCCTCCAGCTCTGTGCTCCAACCAGAGACCCCTGGGGAAAAACAGACAGGGAGACTCAGAATCCCAAGCAGCCCATCCAGGCTCCAGTGCCAGCCGTACCGGGGCACAGGACGCCCCAGCGACCGCGGGACTGGAGCTTCCGGTGACCCGAGGGACCGCGGCCCTGGAGCCTCCAAGGACCACAGTGTCCACGTCACTGCAGACTCCAATGAACCCAGTGCCCGCGGCACTGCGGCCTCCAGGGAGCCCAGTGCCCGCGGCACTGCACACTCGAGTGAACGCTGTGCCCGCGACACGGCAGTCAGCCGTGAACCAAGCGCCTGAGGCACTGCAGCGTGCAGTGAACCCAGTGCCCTCTGCACTGCAGCCTCCAGTGAACACACTGCCCACGACACTGCAGCTTCCAGTGAAGGCAGTGCCCGATGCACTGCACCCTCCAGTGAACGCAGTGCCTGCGGAAGTTCACCCCCAGTGAACCCATGACCGTTGCACTGCACGCTCCAGCGAACCCAGTGCCCCAGGCACTGCACCCTCCAGTAAACCCAGTGCCCGCGGCACTGCAAATTCGAGTGAACCAAGGGCCCAAGGCACTGCACCGTCCAGTGAACCCATTGCCAGTGGCACTGCAGCATGCAGTGAATCCAGTGCCAGTGGCACTGGAGTCTGCAGTGAACCCAGTGCCCGCGGCACTGCACCCTCCAGTGAACCCAGTGTCCGCGGCACTGCACCCTCCATTGAACCCAGTGCCAGCGGCACTGCAGCATGCAGTGAATCCAGTGCCAGGGGCACTGCAGCTAGCAGTGAATCCAGTGCCAGTGGCACTGGAGTCTGCAGTGAATCCAGTGCCCCTGTCACTGCACCCTCCAGTGAACCCAGTGCCAGCGGCACTGCACGCTCTAGTGAACCCATTGCCAGCGGCACTGCAGCATGCAGTGAATCCATTGCCAGTGGCACTGCAGCATGCAGTGAATCCAGTGCCAGGGGCACTGCAGCATGCAGTGAAGCCAGTGCCAGTGGCACTGCAGCATGCAGCGAACCCAGTGACCGTGGCACTGGAGTCTGCAGTGAATCCAGTGCCCCTGGCACTGCACCCTCCAGTGAACCCAGTGCCAGCGGCACTGCACGCTCTAGTGAACCCATTGCGAGCGGCATTGCAGAATGCAGTGAAATCATTGCCAGCAGCACTGCAGCATGCAGTGAATCCAGTGCCAGGGGCACTGCAGCATGCAGTGAATCCAGTGCCAGGGGCACTGCAGCATGCAGTGAATCCAGTGCCAGTGGCACTGGAGTCTGCAGTGAACCCAGTGCCCGTGGCACTGCAGCCTCCAGTGAACCCAGTGTCCGCGGCACTGCACCCTCCAGTGAACCCAGTGCCAGCGGCACTGCACCCTCCAGTGAATCCAGTGCCAGGGGCACTGCAAAATACAGTGAATCCAGTGCCAGTGGCACTGCTGCATGCAGTGAATCCAGTGCCCGTGGCACTGGAGTCTGCAGTGAACCCTGTGCCCGCGGCACTGCACCTTACAGTGAACCCAGTTTCCACGGCACTGTACCCTCCAGTGAACCCATTGCAAGTGGCACTGCAGCATGCAGTGAAGCCAGTGCCAGTGGCACTGCAGCATGTAGTGAATCCATTGCCAGTGGCACTGCAGGATGCAGTGAAGCCAGTGCCAGTGGCACTGCAGCATGCAGTGAAGCCAGTGCCAGTGGCACTGCAGCATGCAGTGAAGCCAGTGCCAGTGGCACTGCAGCATGCAGTGAAGCCAGTGCCAGTGGCACTGCAGCATGCAGTGAATCTAGTGTCAGTGGCACTGTAGTCTGAAGTGAACCCAGTGCCCGCGGCACTGCACCCTCCTGTGAACCCAGTGCCGGCGGCACTGCACCCTCCAGTGAACCCAGTGTCCGTGGCACTGCACCCACCTGTGAACCCAGTGCCAGCGGCACTGCAGCATGCAGTGAATCGAGTGCCAGGGGCAATGCAGCATGCAGTGAATCCAGTGCCAGTGGCACTGCAGCATGCAGTGAATCTAGTGCCAGTGGCACTGTAGTCTGAAGTGAACCCAGTGCCCGCGGCACTGCACCCTCCTGTGAACCCAGTGCCGGCGGCACTGCACCCTCCAGTGAACCCAGTGTCCGTGGCACTGCACCCACCTGTGAACCCAGTGCCAGCGGCACTGCAGCATGCAGTGAATCCAGTGCCAGGTGCACTGCAGCTAGCAGTGAACCCAGTACCTGTGGCACTGCAGTCTGCAGGGAATCCTGTGCCCGCGGCACTGCACCCTCCACCTAACCCAGTGCCAGCGGCACTGCAGCATACAGTGAATCCAGTGCCAGGGGCACTGCTGCATGCAGTGAATCCAGAGCCAGTGGCACTGCAGCATGCAGTGAATCCAGTGCCCGCGGCACTGCCGTCTGCAGGGAATCCAGTGCCCGCGGCACTGCACCCTCCAGTGAACCCAGTGCCAGCGGCACTGCAGCATGCAGTAAATCCAGTGCCAGGGGCTTGCAGCTAGCAGTGAATCCAGTGCCAGTGGCACTGGAGTCTGCAGTGAATCCATTGCCCCTGGCACTGCACCCTCCAGTGAACCCAGTGCCAGCGGCACTGCACGCTCTAGTGAACCCATTGCCAGCGGCATTGCAGCATGCAGTGAATTCAGTGCCAGCGGCACTGCAGCATGCAGTGAATCCAGTGCCAGTGGCACTGCAGCATGCAGTGAATCCAGTGCCAGTGGCACTGGAGTCTGCAGTGAATCCAGTGCCCGCATCACTGCAGTCTGCAGGGAATCCAGTGCCCGTGGCACTGCACCCTCCAGTGAACCCAGTGCCAGCGGCACTGCACCCTCCAGTGAACCCAGTTTCCACGGCACTGCACCCTCCAGTGAACCCATTGCCAGTGGCACTGCAGCATGCAGTGAAGCCAGTGCCAGTGGCACTGCAGCATGCAGTGAACTCAGTTCCCGCGGCACTGCACCCTCCAGTGAACACAGTGCCAGCGGCACTGCAGCCTGCAGTGAATCCAGTGCCCGCGGCAGTGCACCGTACAGTGAACACAGTGCCTTCGGCACCGCAGCCTCCAGTGCCCCGGTGACCATGGCACTGCAGCCACCGGTACCCCAGTGCCCTCGGCCCATACCCTCCAGCTCTTGAAGCCACTCACCGTGCCTGAAGGCCCTCCCCGTGCCTGAATGCACTCCCGGTGCCTGTAGTTACTCCCATTGCCTGAATGGCATGGGTAATCTCTGAAGCTGCACCCCTGCCTGAGGGCATTCTCTGTGTCTCCTTGAGTTCCCTGTGCATGACGGGGCATCCCTTGGTGAAAGGCACATGTGCTCCCCTTGCCCGAATTGCACAGGAGCTCCCCGTGCCTGAAGACTCACCCCATGCCTGAAGAAGCTCCCAGTGCCTGAAGGCAAGCCCCATGCCTGAAGGCGCTCCCCTTGATTCAAGGGCACAGGGACCCCCTGAAGGCTTGCGCCATGCCTGCCGGTGCACCCCTCCCCTGAGGGTGCCGCGTGCCTGATGGCGAGCCCAGTGCCCGACGTCTCGCCCTGTGCCCGAAGAGCACGGAGGCTCCGCGTGCCTGAAGTCGTGCCCTGTGCACGAAGCCGCTCACTGTACCTGAAGGTGCTCCCAGTGCCCGAAGACAAGCCCCATGGTTGAAGGCGTGCACCGTGCCTGAAAATGTTCCCTGGGCCCGAAGCCGCTCCCTGTTCCTGAAGGCACGCCTCTTGCCTGAAACAGCTCCACGTGCCTGTCCTCAAGCCTCTTGCATGAAGGCGAGCCCCGTGCCGGAAGCCTTGCCCCGTGCGTGAAGCCCCGCCTGGTGCCTGAAGGCACACCCCTCGCCTGAAGTCACGCCCCGTGCCTGAATTGCAAGGGCATGCCCAGTGCCTGAGGGTATGCCCAGCGACTGAAGTCGGTCACCCCCGATGACTGAGTCATGCCCAGCGAACGAAGTCACTCCCAAAGTCACTCCAAGTGACTGAAGTCAAAGTCACTCCCAGTGAAGGAAGTTACTCCCAAAGTCCTTCCAAGCGACAGAAGCCTCTCCTCCCGATGTCACTCCCAGTGACGAAAGTCACTCGCTATGTCACTCCCAAGTGAGGGAAGCCTCTCCCAAAGTCACTCCCCGTGACAGAAGTCACTCCCGATGTCACTCCCAGTGACGCAAGTCACTCCCGAATTCACAACCAGTGACGGAAGTCCCTCTCGAAGTCCCTCTCCCAGTGACGGAAGTCACTCCCGAAGTCATTCCCAGGGACTGAAGACAAAGCCACTCCCAGCTGCTGATCCGGCTGCTGAGGTCACCGTT
>NC_010641.1:0-16964 GCF_024362965.1 Panthera pardus
GGGTTAGTGACTAATCAGCCCATGATCACACATAACTGTGGTGTCATGCATTTGGTATTTTTAATTTTTAGGGGGTCGAACTTGCTATGACTCAGCTATGACCTAAAGGTCCTGACTCAGTCAAATATAATGTAGCTGGACTTATTCTCTATGCGGGGGTTCCACACGTACAACAAACAAGGTGTTATTCAGTCAATGGTCACAGGACATATACTTAAATCCCTATTGCTCCACAGGACACGGCGTGCGCGCACCCACGTATACGTGTACACGCGTACACGTACACACGTACACACGTACACACGTACACACGTACGCGTACACGTACACACGTACACACGTACACACGTACACACGTACACACGTACACACGTACACACGTACACACGTACACACGTACGCGTACACGTACACACGTACACACGTACACACGTACACACGTACGCGTACACGTACACACGTACACACGTACACACGTACACACGTACACGTACACGTACACGTACACGTACACGTACACGTACACGTACACACGTACACACGTACACACGTACACACGTACACACGTACACACGTACACACGTACACACGTACACACGTATACACGTATACACGTATACACGTATACACGTATACACGTATACACGTATACACGTACACACATGCAAACTTTTTGATTTAGTAAACAATTAGCTTAAACAAACCCCCCTTACCCCCCGTTAATCTTATTTATTATAATACGTGTCTATTTCTGTCTTGCCAAACCCCAAAAACAAGACTAAACCGTATTTAAGCGCAAGGCCTAAGAATTAACGTTTACAAACTTTACCAACCCCATTATTGCTAATTACTAATACTAAATCACAACTTTGTTCGCAGTATCTATAGATACGCCAACCCGATCTCTAATTCGTCCCTATTGAACAATACTTACACACCCGACAATCCACCCTAGTTGATGTAGCTTAAACACATTAAAGCAAGGCACTGAAAATGCCTAGATGAGTCACCAGACTCCATAAACATAAAGGTTTGGTCCTAGCCTTTCTATTAGTTATTAATAAAATTACACATGCAAGCCTCCGCATCCCGGTGAAAATGCCCTTTAAATCACCCAGTGATCCAAAGGAGCTGGTATCAAGCACACAACCATTGTAGCTCACAACACCTTGCTCAGCCACACCCCCACGGGATACAGCAGTGATAAAAATTAAGCTATGAATGAAAGTTCGACTAAGCTATATTAAATCAGGGTTGGTAAATTTCGTGCCAGCCACCGCGGTCATACGATTAACCCGGACTAATAGACCTACGGCGTAAAGCGTGTTACAGAAGAAAAACATACTAAAGTTAAGCCTTAACTAGGCTGTAAAAAGCTGCAGTTAATATAAAAATATGGCACGAAAGTAACTTTAATACCTCCGACCACACGATAGCTAAGATCCAAACTGGGATTAGATACCCCACTATGCTTAGCCCTAAACCTAGATAGTTAGCCCAAACAAAACTATCCGCCAGAGAACTACTAGCAACAGCTTAAAACTCAAAGGACTTGGCGGTGCTTTATATCCCTCTAGAGGAGCCTGTTCTATAATCGATAAACCCCGATAAACCTCACCATCTCTTGTTAATTCAGCCTATATACCGCCATCTTCAGCAAACCCTAAAAAGGAAGAAAAGTAAGCACAAGTGTCTTAACACAAAAAAGTTAGGTCAAGGTGTAGCCTATGAGATGGGAAGCAATGGGCTACATTTTCTACAACTAGAACATCCACGAAAATCCTTATGAAATTAAGTATTCAAGGAGGATTTAGTAGTAAATTTGAGAATAGAGAGCTCAATTGAATCGGGCCATGAAGCACGCACACACCGCCCGTCACCCTCCTCAAGTGATTAGACCCAAAGAAACCTATTCAAACCATCACATCCACAAGAGGAGACAAGTCGTAACAAGGTAAGCATACTGGAAAGTGTGCTTGGACGACAAGATGTAGCTTAAACAAAGCATCTGGCCTACACCCAGAAGATTTCATATTAAACTGACCATCTTGAGCCAAAGCTAGCCCAATCACCCACAAACGCAACTAATATTAGAAAGTAAAATAAAACATTTAGTTACCCTATAAAAGTATAGGAGATAGAAATTTAACTTGGCGCTATAGAGAGAGTACCGCAAGGGAAAGATGAAAGAATAAACTAAAAGCACTGTACAGCAAAGATTACCCCTTGTACCTTTTGCATAATGAGTTAGCTAGTGACAGCCTAACAAAGAGAACTTTAGCTAGGCCCCCCGAAACCAGACGAGCTACCCGCGAACAATCTATTACAGGATGAACTCGTCTATGTTGCAAAATAGTGAGAAGATTTGCGGGTAGAGGTGAAAAGCCTAACGAGCCTGGTGATAGCTGGTTGCCCAGAACAGAATCTTAGTTCAACTTTAAACTTACCTCAAAAACCTTAAAATTCCAATGTAAGTTTAAATTATACTCTAAAAAGGTACAGCTTTTTAGAACTAGGATACAGCCTTAATTAGAGAGTAAGCACAAACACAAACCATAGTTGGCCTAAAAGCAGCCACCAATTAAGAAAGCGTTCAAGCTCAACAATCAAAACATCTCAATGTCAAAAAACACAACCAACTCTAACCTAAAACTGGGCTAATCTATTTAATAATAGAAGCAATAATGCTAATATGAGTAACAAGAAGTATTTCTCCCGTGCATAAGCTTATATCAGAACGGATAACCACTGATAGTTAACAATAAGATATATACAACCTAACTACAAGCAAAATATCAACTAATTGTTAACCCAACACAGGTATGCAACTCAGGGAAAGATTAAAAGAAGTAAATGGAACTCGGCAAACACAAGCCCCGCCTGTTTACCAAAAACATCACCTCTAGCATTCCCAGTATTAGAGGCACTGCCTGCCCAGTGACATCAGTTAAACGGCCGCGGTATCCTGACCGTGCAAAGGTAGCATAATCATTCGTTCCTAAATAGGGACTTGTATGAATGGCCACACGAGGGCTTTACTGTCTCTTACTTCCGATCCGTGAAATTGACCTTCCCGTGAAGAGGCGGGAATATGACAATAAGACGAGAAGACCCTATGGAGCTTTAATTAACCGACCCAAAGAGATCTTAACAACTAACCGATAGGGACAACAAACCTCTACCATGGGTCGACAATTTAGGTTGGGGTGACCTCGGAGAATAAAACAACCTCCGAGTGATTTAAATCTAGACTAACCAGTCGAAAGTACTACATCACTTATTGATCCAAAAACTTGATCAACGGAACAAGTTACCCTAGGGATAACAGCGCAATCCTATTTTAGAGTCCATATCGACAATAGGGTTTACGACCTCGATGTTGGATCAGGACATCCCGATGGTGCAGCAGCTATCAAAGGTTCGTTTGTTCAACGATTAAAGTCCTACGTGATCTGAGTTCAGACCGGAGTAATCCAGGTCGGTTTCTATCTATTAAATAATTTCTCCCAGTACGAAAGGACAAGAGAAATAAGGCCCACTTTACCAAAGCGCCTTTAACCAAATAGATGATATAATCTCAATCTAGACAGTTTATCTAAACACACTACCCGAGAGCTCGGGTTTGTTAGGGTGGCAGAGCCCGGTAATTGCATAAAACTTAAGCTTTTATCATCAGAGGTTCAACTTCCTTCTCCCTAACAGCATGTTCATAATTAATATCCTCTCACTAATCGTCCCAATTCTCCTCGCCGTGGCCTTCCTAACTCTAGTTGAACGTAAAGTACTAGGCTACATGCAACTTCGTAAAGGGCCTAATGTCGTAGGGCCATATGGCCTACTTCAACCCATTGCAGACGCCATAAAACTCTTCACTAAAGAACCTCTCCGACCCCTCACATCCTCCATATTCATATTTATTATAGCACCCATCCTAGCCCTCACACTAGCCCTAACCATATGAATCCCACTACCCATACCATACCCGCTCATTAACATAAACCTAGGGGTGCTATTCATACTAGCCATATCCAGCCTAGCTGTTTACTCCATCCTATGATCCGGATGGGCTTCAAACTCAAAATATGCTCTAATCGGCGCCCTACGGGCCGTAGCTCAAACAATCTCATATGAAGTCACACTAGCTATTATCCTCTTATCAGTACTACTAATAAATGGATCATTCACATTAGCCACACTAATTACCACTCAAGAATACATCTGACTTATTATTCCCGCATGACCCCTAGCTATAATATGATTCATCTCTACACTAGCAGAAACCAACCGAGCCCCATTTGACCTCACAGAAGGAGAATCGGAGCTTGTTTCCGGATTCAACGTAGAATACGCAGCAGGTCCCTTTGCCCTATTCTTTCTAGCAGAATATGCCAACATTATCATAATAAACATCCTCACAACAATCCTGTTCTTCGGAGCATTTCACAGCCCCTATATACCAGAGCTATACACCACCAACTTCACTGTAAAAACTCTAATCCTAACAACCACCTTCCTATGAATCCGAGCATCTTATCCACGGTTCCGATACGACCAATTAATACACCTCCTATGAAAAAGCTTTCTACCCCTTACCCTTGCCCTATGCATATGACATGTCTCCCTACCCATCATTACAGCAAGCATCCCACCCCAAACATAAGAAATATGTCTGACAAAAGAGTTACTTTGATAGAGTAAAACATAGGGGTTTAAACCCCCTTATTTCTAGAATAATAGGAATCGAACCTAATCCTAAGAATCCAAAAATCTCCGTGCTACCAATATTACACCACATTCTAAAGTAAGGTCAGCTAAATAAGCTATCGGGCCCATACCCCGAAAATGTTGGTTTATACCCTTCCCATACTAATCAAACCCCCCATTTTTATCACCATTATATTAACCGTTATCTCAGGAACTATAATCGTAATAACAACCTCCCACTGACTTATGGTCTGAATTGGCTTCGAAATAAACCTACTAGCCGTCATTCCCATCCTTATAAAAAAATATAATCCACGAGCCACAGAAGCAGCCACAAAATATTTCCTAACACAAGCAACTGCTTCAATACTCCTAATAATAGGAATCATCATCAACCTACTACACTCAGGACAGTGGACCGTATCAAAAGACCTCAACCCCATAGCATCCATTATAATAACAATTGCCCTGGCAATAAAACTAGGACTAGCCCCATTCCACTTCTGAGTGCCCGAAGTCACACAAGGAATCTCCATGTCCTCAGGCCTAATCCTACTCACATGACAAAAAATCGCCCCACTATCAATCCTATACCAAATCTCACCCACCATCAACCCCAGCCTACTCCTAACAATAGCCATCATATCAGTTATAGTCGGAGGTTGAGGAGGACTTAATCAAACCCAACTACGAAAAATTATAGCATATTCCTCAATTGCCCACATAGGCTGAATAGCAGCCATCATAATATATAGCCCCACAATAATAATTTTAAACCTGACCATCTACATCATCATAACACTAACCACCTTCATATTATTCATACACAACTCCACCACCACAACATCATCCCTATCACAAACATGAAACAAAACACCCCTAATCACCTCATTTATCCTAGTACTAATAATGTCTCTAGGCGGCCTTCCTCCACTCTCCGGCTTCATCCCAAAATGAATAATCATTCAGGGACTAACTAAAAACGAAATAATTATAATACCCACACTACTAGCTATAACAGCACTACTTAACCTGTACTTCTACATACGACTAACGTATACCACTGCACTGACTATATTCCCCTCAAACAACTGTATAAAAATAAAATGACGATTCGAGTGCACAGAAAAAACAACCTTTTTACCCCCCTTAATTGTAATATCCACCATGCTACTACCACTCGCACCAATACTATCCATCCTAGATTAGAAGTTTAGGTTAAATTAGACCAAGAGCCTTCAAAGCTCTAAGTAAGCCCTAACAGACTTAACTTCTGCATATCCAATTAATCCTAAGGACTGCAAGAATCTATCTTACATCAATTGATTGCAAATCAAACACTTTAATTAAGCTAAGCCCTTACTAGATTGGTGGGCCCCAACCCCACGAAATTTTAGTTAACAGCTAAATACCCTAGTCCACTGGCTTCAATCTACTTCTCCCGCCGTCTAGAAAAAAAAGGCGGGAGAAGCCCCGGCAGCGTCAAGCTGCTTCTTTGAATTTGCAATTCAATATGACATTCACTGCAGGACTTGGTAAAAAGAGGACTGAACCTCTGTCTTTAGATTTACAGTCTAATGCTTACTCAGCCATTTTACCTATGTTCATAAACCGCTGACTATTTTCAACCAATCACAAAGATATTGGAACTCTTTACCTTCTATTTGGTGCCTGGGCTGGCATGGTGGGGACTGCTCTCAGTCTCTTAATCCGAGCCGAACTGGGTCAACCTGGCACACTGCTAGGGGACGACCAAATTTATAATGTAGTCGTTACCGCCCATGCTTTTGTAATAATCTTCTTTATAGTAATGCCCATCATGATTGGAGGATTCGGAAACTGATTGGTCCCATTAATAATTGGAGCCCCCGATATAGCATTCCCTCGAATGAATAATATGAGCTTTTGACTCCTTCCCCCATCTTTCCTACTTTTGCTCGCATCATCTATGGTAGAGGCTGGGGCAGGAACTGGATGAACAGTATACCCACCCCTAGCCGGCAACCTAGCCCATGCAGGGGCATCCGTAGATTTAACTATTTTTTCACTACACCTGGCAGGTGTCTCCTCAATCTTAGGCGCTATTAATTTTATTACTACTATTATTAATATAAAACCCCCTGCTATATCCCAATACCAAACACCTCTATTCGTCTGATCGGTCTTAATCACTGCTGTATTGCTACTCCTATCACTGCCAGTTTTAGCAGCAGGCATCACTATGCTACTGACAGATCGAAATCTGAACACCACATTCTTTGACCCTGCCGGAGGGGGGGATCCTATCTTATACCAGCACCTATTCTGATTTTTTGGTCACCCAGAAGTTTATATTTTAATTTTACCCGGGTTCGGAATAATTTCACACATTGTCACCTATTACTCAGGTAAAAAAGAGCCTTTTGGCTATATGGGAATAGTTTGAGCTATAATATCGATTGGCTTCCTGGGCTTTATCGTGTGAGCCCACCACATGTTTACTGTAGGAATAGATGTGGACACACGAGCATACTTTACATCAGCTACTATAATTATTGCTATTCCCACTGGAGTAAAAGTATTTAGCTGACTAGCCACTCTTCATGGAGGTAGTATCAAATGATCTCCCGCTATGCTATGAGCCCTAGGATTCATCTTTCTATTTACTGTAGGGGGCCTAACGGGAATTGTACTAGCAAATTCCTCATTAGACATTGTCCTTCATGACACATACTACGTAGTAGCCCACTTCCACTACGTACTGTCAATAGGAGCAGTATTTGCTATTATAGGAGGCTTCGTTCATTGATTCCCCCTATTCTCAGGGTATACTCTCGATAATACTTGGGCAAAAATTCATTTTACAATTATGTTCGTGGGTGTCAATATAACGTTTTTCCCTCAGCATTTCCTAGGCTTGTCCGGAATGCCTCGACGTTATTCTGACTACCCAGACGCATATACAACTTGAAACACAGTTTCCTCAATAGGCTCTTTTATTTCACTAACAGCAGTAATATTAATGGTTTTTATAGTATGAGAGGCTTTTGCATCAAAGCGAGAAGTGGCCATAGTGGAACTAACTACAACTAATCTTGAATGATTACATGGATGTCCCCCTCCGTATCACACATTTGAAGAGCCAACTTATGTGTTATTAAAATAAGAAAGGAAGGAATCGAACCTCCTCAGACTGGTTTCAAGCCAATATCATAACCACTATGTCTTTCTCAATCAAGAAGTATTAGTAAAACAATTACATAACTCTGTCAAGGTTAAATTATAGGTTTAACCCCTATGTACTTCCATGGCATACCCCTTCCAACTAGGTTTTCAAGATGCTACATCCCCCATCATAGAAGAGCTCCTACACTTCCATGATCACACACTAATAATTGTATTCCTAATTAGCTCCCTAGTCCTTTATATCATCTCACTAATACTAACAACCAAACTCACGCACACAAGCACAATGGATGCCCAAGAAGTAGAAACCATCTGAACCATTTTACCAGCTATCATCTTAATTCTCATTGCCCTACCCTCCTTACGAATTCTCTATATAATAGACGAGATTAATAGCCCCTCTCTTACTGTAAAGACCATGGGACATCAATGGTATTGAAGCTATGAATACACTGACTCTGAAGACCTAAGCTTTGACTCCTATATAATTCCCACTCAAGAGCTAAAGCCCGGAGAACTCCGACTATTAGAAGTTGATAACCGAGTAGTACTACCAATGGAAGTGACCATTCGCGTGTTAATCTCATCAGAAGACGTACTACACTCATGAGCCGTCCCATCCCTGGGCCTAAAAACTGATGCTATTCCAGGCCGACTAAACCAAACAACCCTAATGGGTACACGACCTGGACTCTATTATGGTCAGTGCTCAGAGATCTGCGGCTCAAACCACAGTTTTATGCCCATTGTTCTTGAACTAGTCCCATTAGCATATTTTGAAAAATGATCTGCGTCTATACTGTAAATTCATTAAGAAGCTAAACTAGCGTTAACCTTTTAAGTTAAAAACTGGGAGTTTAGACCTCCCCTTAATGGCATGCCACAGTTAGATACATCAACCTGATTCATTACTATCATTTCAATAATTATAACACTATTTATTATATTTCAGCTAAAAATCTCAAAATACTCATATCCATCAAGCCCAGAACCTAAATCCACAGCTACACTAAAACAACCTAATCCTTGAGAAAAAAAATGAACGAAAATCTATTCACCTCTTTCACTACCCCAACAATAATAGGACTGCCTATTGTCGTATTAATTATTATATTCCCCAGCATTCTATTCCCCTCGCCCAATCGACTAATTAATAACCGCCTAGTCTCACTCCAGCAGTGACTAGTACAACTAACATCAAAACAAATACTAGCTATTCACAGCCATAAAGGACAAACTTGAGCCCTGATACTTATGTCTCTCATTTTATTTATTGGGTCGACAAACCTATTGGGTCTACTGCCCCACTCATTTACTCCAACTACTCAATTATCAATAAACCTAGGAATAGCTATTCCCCTATGGGCCGGCGCCGTAGTCACCGGGTTTCGCTACAAAACTAAAGCGTCTCTAGCCCACTTTCTACCACAGGGAACACCAATCCCCCTGATCCCTATGCTTGTAATTATTGAGACCATTAGCCTTTTTATCCAGCCCGTAGCTCTGGCCGTACGACTTACAGCTAACATTACTGCAGGCCACTTATTAATACACTTAATTGGAGGAGCTGCTCTAGTCCTAATAAACATTAGTGCCTCTATTGCTTTAATTACCTTTATTATCCTCATCCTGCTGACAATCCTTGAATTCGCTGTGGCCCTGATCCAAGCCTACGTCTTTACTCTACTTGTAAGCCTGTATCTACACGATAATACTTAATGACCCATCAAACCCACGCATACCATATGGTTAACCCCAGTCCATGGCCACTTACAGGGGCCCTTTCAGCTCTACTGATAACTTCAGGTCTGGCTATATGATTTCACCATAACTCAATATTACTATTAACCCTAGGTATAACCACCAACCTGCTAACTATGTATCAGTGGTGACGAGATATTATTCGGGAAAGCACATTCCAAGGCCACCACACGCCTATCGTTCAAAAAGGTCTCCGTTATGGAATAATTCTCTTTATCATCTCAGAAGTATTCTTCTTCGCAGGCTTTTTCTGGGCCTTCTACCACTCAAGCCTAGCCCCAACCCCCGAGTTAGGAGGATGCTGGCCACCAACAGGTATTATTCCCTTAAACCCTCTAGAAGTCCCCCTGCTTAATACCTCCGTACTTTTAGCTTCCGGAGTGTCAATCACCTGAGCCCACCATAGCTTAATGGAAGGGAACCGAAAACATATACTCCAAGCACTATTTATTACAATCTCCCTAGGAGTCTACTTTACCCTTCTCCAGGCCTCCGAATACTATGAAACATCATTTACAATCTCAGACGGAGTCTACGGATCTACCTTCTTCATAGCTACAGGATTCCACGGCCTACACGTAATTATTGGCTCCACCTTCTTAATTGTATGCTTCTTGCGCCAACTAAAATATCACTTCACATCGAGCCATCACTTCGGATTCGAAGCCGCTGCTTGATATTGACACTTCGTAGATGTGGTTTGACTATTCCTATACGTTTCCATTTATTGATGAGGATCCTATTCCTTTAGTATTAACAAGTACAGTTGATTTCCAATCAACCAGTTTCGGTATAATCCGAAAAGGAATAATAAACGTAATACTCGCCCTACTCACCAATACACTTCTATCTACGCTGCTTGTATTTATTGCATTCTGACTGCCCCAGCTAAATATTTATGCAGAAAAAGCAAGCCCTTATGAATGTGGATTTGACCCCATAGGATCTGCCCGCCTACCCTTCTCCATAAAATTTTTCTTAGTAGCTATTACATTCTTACTATTCGACCTAGAAATTGTACTACTACTCCCCCTTCCCTGGGCCTCACAAACAAACAAACTATCAACCATACTTATCACAGCTCTCCTACTAATCTCCCTAC
Source organism: Panthera pardus (assembly GCF_024362965.1). NCBI lineage: Eukaryota > Metazoa > Chordata > Mammalia > Carnivora > Felidae > Panthera > Panthera pardus. The sequence continues at coordinate 10,733 of NC_010641.1, forward strand.
TAGCCGTAAGCCTGGCCTATGAATGAACTCAAAAAGGACTAGAGTGAACTGAATATGATAATTAGTTTAAACTAAAACAAATGATTTCGACTCATTAGATTGTAGCTTACCCTATAATTATCAGATGTCCATAGTCTATGTTAATATATTTCTAGCTTTCATCATGTCACTCATAGGACTATTAATGTACCGATCCCACTTAATATCCTCCCTCCTATGCCTAGAAGGTATAATACTATCCCTATTTATCATAATAACCGTGACAATTCTAAATAATCATTTCACACTAGCCAACATGACTCCCATTATCTTGCTAGTATTTGCAGCCTGCGAGGCGGCACTAGGCTTATCCTTACTAGTAATGGTATCAAACACATACGGTACCGACTATGTACAAAACCTAAACCTCCTACAATGCTAAAAATTATTGTCCCTACTGCCATACTCATACCAATAACATGACTATCAAAACCCAACATAATCTGAATTAACTCAACTACCTATAGCCTTCTGATCAGCCTTATTAGCCTCTCCTATTTAAACCAACTAGGCGACAACAGCCTAAATCTTTCATTACTATTTTTCTCAGACTCACTTTCTGCACCTCTGCTAGTCTTAACAACATGACTCCTACCGCTAATGCTCATGGCTAGTCAATCCCACCTGTCAAAGGAGACCCCATCTCGAAAAAAACTATACATCACAATACTCATCATCTTGCAGCTTCTCTTAATTATAACATTCACTGCCACAGAACTGATCATATTCTATATTCTATTTGAAGCCACATTAATCCCCACTCTCATCATCATTACTCGATGGGGCAATCAAACAGAACGACTAAACGCTGGCCTATATTTTCTATTCTATACCCTGATAGGCTCACTGCCCCTTCTAGTCGCACTACTATACATTCAAAACACAACAGGGACTTTAAATTTTCTAGTCATCCAATACTGAGCCAAACCAATCTCAGCCACTTGATCTAACATTTTTCTCTGACTAGCATGCATAATAGCATTTATAGTAAAAATACCCCTATATGGACTCCACCTATGGCTACCGAAAGCACATGTCGAAGCCCCCATTGCCGGCTCAATAGTGCTTGCCGCCGTACTGTTAAAACTAGGGGGGTATGGAATAATACGCATTACAATTCTACTCAACCCCACAACAAACCAAATAGCATACCCCTTCATAATGCTATCCCTATGAGGAATAGTTATAACAAGTTCTATCTGTTTGCGCCAGACAGACCTGAAATCCTTAATCGCATACTCATCAGTAAGCCACATAGCCCTAGTAATTGTAGCTGTATTAATCCAAACACCCTGAAGCTATATAGGAGCCACAGCCCTTATAATTGCTCACGGACTAACCTCCTCAATACTATTCTGTCTTGCAAACTCAAACTACGAACGAGTCCACAGCCGAACAATAATTCTAGCACGAGGCCTACAAACCATTCTTCCTCTGATAGCTGCCTGATGGCTACTAGCCAGCCTCGCAAACCTAGCCCTGCCCCCTACCATTAACTTAATCGGAGAACTATTCGTAGTGGTGGCCTCCTTCTCATGATCTAACATAACTATTGTCCTTATAGGCACAAATATTATCATCACAGCCTTATATACCCTCTATATACTCACCACAACCCAACGAGGTAAATACACGCACCATATCAAAAATATCAACCCATCATTCACACGAGAAAACGCCCTAATGGCCCTTCATCTACTCCCACTCCTTCTCTTATCCCTCAACCCCAAAATCGTACTAGGCCCTATTTATTGTAAATATAGTCTAACAAAAACATTAGATTGTGAATCTAATAATGGAAGTGCAAATCTTCTTATTTACCGAAAAAGTATGCAAGAACTGCTAATTCATGCCTCCGCGTATAAAAACGTGGCTTTTTCAACTTTTATAGGATAGAAGTAATCCATTGGTCTTAGGAACCAAAAAATTGGTGCAACTCCAAGTAAAAGTAATAAACCTATTTATCTTCTTTATACTCACTGCAATATTTATTCTACTCCTACCTATCATTATATCCAACACTCAACTATACAAAAATAACCTATACCCCCACTATGTAAAAACCACAATCTCTTACGCCTTCACCATCAGCATAATCCCGGCTATAATATTCGTTTCCTCCGGACAAGAAACAATTGTCTCAAACTGACATTGACTATCAATTCAAACCCTCAAATTGTCACTAAGCTTTAAACTAGATTACTTCTCGATCATCTTCATCCCTGTAGCGCTTTTCGTTACATGATCGATCATAGAATTCTCAATATGATACATACACACAGACCCTTATATCAACCGATTTTTCAAGTATCTCCTCATATTTCTAATCACTATAATAATCCTAGTAACCGCCAACAACCTGTTCCAACTGTTTATTGGTTGAGAAGGAGTAGGAATCATATCCTTCCTGCTCATCGGATGATGATATGGTCGAGCAGACGCAAACACCGCCGCCCTACAGGCAATTCTCTACAACCGCATCGGAGATGTAGGATTTATCACAGCCATAGCATGATTCCTCGCCAATATAAATGCATGAGACTTCCAACAAATCTTTATTACCCAACACGAAAACCTAAATATTCCATTACTAGGGCTTCTTCTAGCAGCCACAGGCAAGTCTGCCCAATTTGGTCTACACCCATGACTACCGTCAGCCATAGAGGGTCCAACCCCTGTCTCTGCTCTACTTCACTCAAGTACAATAGTTGTAGCCGGAGTCTTTTTATTAATCCGCTTCTACCCACTCATAGAACATAACAAAACCATACAAACCCTCACTCTATGCCTAGGGGCCATCACAACCCTATTTACAGCCATCTGTGCCCTCACACAAAATGACATCAAAAAAATCGTCGCCTTCTCAACCTCGAGCCAATTGGGCCTAATAATCGTCACTATCGGAGTCAACCAACCCCACCTTGCATTCCTTCATATCTGTACGCACGCATTTTTCAAAGCTATATTATTCATGTGCTCTGGGTCAATTATTCATAGTCTGAACGATGAACAAGACATTCGAAAAATAGGCGGACTATACAAACCAATACCTTTCACCACCTCCTCCCTCATCATTGGAAGTCTCGCATTAACAGGTATACCTTTCCTAACAGGCTTTTACTCCAAAGACCTAATCATCGAGACAGCCAACACGTCGTATACCAACGCCTGAGCCCTATTGGTCACTCTCATTGCTACATCCCTCACGGCCGCCTATAGTACTCGAATCATATTCTTTGCACTCCTAGGGCAACCTCGGTTTAACTCCCTAAGTCCAATCAATGAAAACAACCCCCACCTCATTAACTCCATTAAACGTCTCTTAATTGGAAGTATTTTTGCAGGATACTTGATTTCCCATAATATCCCCCCAACAACCATCCCACAAATAACTATGCCCCACTATCTAAAACTAACTGCTCTCGCTGTAACTATCACAGGCTTTATCTTAGCATTAGAACTCAACCTCGCAGCCAAAAACTTAAAATTTAAATACCCCTCGAATCTCTTTAAGTTTTCTAACCTCCTAGGGTACTTTCCAATTGTAATACACCGCCTCCCATCAACAATAAGCTTAACTATAAGCCAAAAATCTGCATCGATACTATTAGATATAATCTGGCTAGAAAATGTATTGCCAAAATCCATCTCTCACTTCCAAATAAAAATATCAACCACTGTATCTAATCAGAAAGGACTAGTTAAACTCTACTTCTTATCTTTCATAATCACCTTGACCCTTAGCCTACTCTTACTTAGTTTCCACGAGTAACCTCTATAATTACTAATACACCAATAAGCAAGGACCAACCAGTAACAACTACCAGCCAGGTTCCATAACTATACAGTGCTGCAATTCCCATGGCCTCCTCACTAAAAAACCCCGAATCACCCGTATCATAAATTACCCAATCACCCGCACCATTAAACTTAAATACAACTTCAACCTCATCCTCTTTTAAAATATAGCAAGCAGTTAATAGCTCCGCTAACACCCCCGTAATAAATGCACCCAACACAGCTTTATTAGATGTCCATGCCTCAGGATAGGGCTCAGTAGCCATAGCCGTAGTATACCCAAATACCACAAGCATGCCTCCCAAATAAATTAAAAAGACCATTAACCCTAAAAATGACCCCCCAAAATTTAATACAATGCCACAACCAACACCACCAGCCACAATCAAACCAAATCCACCATAAATAGGAGAGGGCTTTGAAGAAAAACTTACAAAGCTCACCACGAAAATTGTACTTAAAATAAATACAATATATGTTATCATAATTCTCACATGGAATCTAACCATGACTAATGATATGAAAAACCATTGTTGTATTTCAACTATAAGAACTTAATGACCAACATTCGAAAATCACACCCCCTCATCAAAATTATTAATCACTCATTCATTGATCTCCCCGCTCCATCCAACATCTCAACATGATGGAACTTTGGCTCCCTATTAGGGGTATGTTTAATCCTACAAATTCTCACCGGCCTCTTTCTAGCCATACATTATACATCAGACACAACAACCGCTTTCTCATCAGTTACCCATATCTGCCGCGATGTAAATTATGGCTGAATTATCCGGTATCTACACGCCAATGGAGCCTCCATATTCTTTATCTGCCTATACATACATGTAGGACGAGGGGTATACTATGGCTCCTACACTTTCTCAGAGACATGGAACATTGGAGTCGTATTATTGCTCACGGTTATGGCCACAGCCTTCATAGGATATGTCTTACCGTGGGGCCAAATATCCTTTTGAGGGGCAACCGTAATTACCAACCTCCTATCAGCAATCCCATACATTGGGATTGACCTAGTAGAATGAATCTGAGGGGGCTTCTCAGTAGACAAAGCTACCTTGACACGATTCTTTGCCTTCCACTTCATCCTTCCATTTATCATCTCAGCTCTAGCAGCAGTCCACCTCCTATTCCTTCACGAGACAGGATCTAACAACCCCTCAGGAATAGTATCTGACTCAGACAAAATTCCATTCCACCCATACTACACAATCAAAGATATCCTGGGCCTTCTAGTACTAATCTTAGCACTCATACTACTCGTCCTATTCTCACCAGACCTGTTAGGAGACCCCGATAATTACATCCCCGCCAACCCTCTAAATACCCCTCCCCATATCAAGCCTGAATGATACTTCCTATTTGCATACGCAATCCTCCGATCCATTCCCAACAAACTAGGAGGAGTCTTAGCCCTAGTCCTATCCATCCTAATCTTAGCAGTTATCCCCGCTCTCCACACTTCCAAACAACGAGGGATAATGTTTCGACCATTAAGCCAGTGCTTATTCTGATTCCTAGTAGCGGACCTTCTAGCCCTGACGTGAATTGGTGGCCAACCTGTAGAACACCCCTTCATTACCATCGGCCAACTAGCCTCCATCCTATACTTCTCCATCCTCCTAGTCCTAATACCTATCTCAGGCATTATTGAAAACCGCCTCCTTAAATGAAGAGTCTTCGTAGTATATAAAATACCTTGGTCTTGTAAACCAAAAAAGGAGAACATGTGCCCTCCCTAAGACTTCAAGGAAGAAGCAACAGCCCCACCATCAGCACCCAAAGCTGAAATTCTTTCTTAAACTATTCCTTGTCAATACCAAAAAACAACTCCATGACTTTCATAATTGCACATACCCATACTGTGCTTGCCCAGTATGTCCTTATCTCCACAAAAAAGCAAATAAACCCTCAACACCCCCCCCCCTTCCCCCCCCCCCCCGGGTGAAACACTAATCAACTCTCTCTATGTACGTCGTGCATTAACTGCTTGTCCCCATGAATATTAAGCATGTACAGTAGTTTATATATATTGCATAAAACATACTATGTATATCGTGCATTAACTGCTTGTCCCCATGAATATTAAGCATGTACAATAATTTATATATATTACATAAGACATATAAGTGCTTTATCGTGCATATTCATGATCTACACCAATCTCTTATGGACCTCAACTGTCCGAAAGAGCTTGATCACCTGGCCTCGAGAAACCAGCAATCCTTGCCTGAGCGTGTACCTCTTCTCGCTCCGGGCCCATTTCAATGTGGGGGTGTCTATAATGGAACTATATCTGGCATCTGGTTCTTACTTCAGGGCCATGACGTTCTTGAATCCAATCCTTCAACTTTCTCAAATAGGACATCTCGAT